>NC_041331.1:36883921-37028921 GCF_004354835.1 Perca flavescens
GAAAAAAACTACTAAAAGAAACGATGTGATCTCGTCAACAGTATTAGTATCTATCAACCAAGCCCCTGATCAGTCAGCTCAAATCCTGCAGTCAGTCAGAGACCTATCACGTGACCTACAAGAACACATCCAATCAATTTATACTCTCTGCAGGCAATTTGAAGGCTTTTTTCTTTAATGGCTGGACATGTTGCAAAGTCTACACCATACAGTCTGTTCTTTTCAGTCGCTTTGTCCATGGCAGCCTTACTGTTCCTGTGAGGCTGCAGTGGTCTCTCTCCTGAGCATATTGAATCTCCGGTGAAATAATTTGTTGAGATAGAGCTGTCTGATTGGCTTTTTATTTATGTAAGGCCCCCCGTGAGGATGTTTTAAAGGGGTGATAGAATGCAAAACCGATTTTACCCCGTCTTAGTTGAATAACGACAGTTTAGTGGGTATAGAACCTCAAAATCTCATTGACACCTCTTTCCTCTGCAAATCTCACAATTTGAAACTGCCTCTGAAAACGGGCAAATCTCAACGAACCACCGAGTTGACGTCAACTCGGCGGCTCCTCCTTATTTGGCTCTAGTCTCTCTCTTTGTCACGCCCCAACATTTACATAGGCTACACCACTGATCTTAGATCAGGTAGTCTTCTGAATAGGTCGTGCAGATCTCAGAAATTGTTCATCTGCTGTTTTACCGCTAAATTCACTTCTGAGACTTTTTTATGCGAGAAATCAACTATCTAGAGGTCAAATATGGGCCCTTTTACGAAAATGTATGGTTAAACCGGCCTGCTGTGAGGTAGATGGAGCTCCGTCACGGCTGGCAGCCCACAGTGCTCAATACCCGCGCAAAGTCACCGTTTCTGGCTTAGTGGAGTACCAAACGCCACTGCCCTACAGAGCTCCAGGGCCTGCAGCTCCCCTCTTCCTGCTAAATGGCCGGTCTGTGTGAGTGAGGGCGCGGTCAGCGAGCTTGTTACGCCTGCAATCTCTTACCACAGGTTCCAGTTAATCTTATAATAGATGTGTGTTGAGTTATTTAAACAAACGATCGGGGAAATAAACGCCTCTTGTCCGCGAGTTAGCTGGATGGAGCTCTATCAATGAGAGCTAGCTAGCCTCCTCCTAACAAGACCTCTAAAATTCACAAAAATGCATTAAATTGAAACCGGACAGTTGTCGTTGTTAAGACCTTAGGGAGCTGTTATATACAGTCATGTGAAAAAATTAGGACACCCATGCTAAAGTTGACTAAAAAGAGGAATAAAAAAATCATCTTTTGGAAATTGATCTTAATGCCTTAATTAGAAAAGTTAGGAAAAATCTAACCTTTAAGGACATAAATTATCTTTGTGAATGAATAATGTATTGTAAATAAATAAATGTTCTTCCTTAAAATACAGGGGGCATAAGTAAGTACACCCCTATGTTAAATTCCCATAGAGGCAGGCAGATGTTTATTTTTAAAGGCCAGTTATTTCATGGATCCAGGATACTATGCATCCTGATAAAGTTCCCTTGGCCTTTGGAATTAAAATAGCCCCACATCATCACATACCCTTCACCATACCTAGAGATTGGCATGGGTTACTTTCCATAAAATCATCTCTCAATGCAAATCAAACCAGCTATTAGGCTAACTGAAATAAAACCATGCCAATCTCTAGGTATGGTGAACGGTATGTGATGATATCCTACATTTAGAGCTCTTCTAAATTTGATTTTATAGTAACACTTTAGCATAATTATCAGTGAAACCAAATACTGTTATCTGCCGATCAAACAGCACAGTCTAAAAACAAATATCCCTCTGCCTCACATTGTTTCACTGTGAATCTAATTAGAGAACATGAAGTTGTAATTGACAGGGGCTGTGCTTTTGTGGCGTGGGATATGGAGAAAATCAAGGGTGCACAAACCCATGGCCTCATGAGTAAATGCAATGTATCCCATCTATTTTAGTTTCCCAGGCGGCACAACTGTGGGCTGTTTGGTGGCAGAGCTCTCTGTATTTTATTAAAAACTGAGCAGTGTCTCTTTTTTTAGGACACACTGGGCTGTGGAGAGAGTCAAAGGAGTGAAACCAGCAGGAGCACAGCCTCTGGCCTTATGAACAACAAGCCCCACTTATTGACTGGGCTTTCTTAGTGGAAGAACTTAACATTTTGAACTAATTTAATTCAGCAGCAGCCGCTTTATCACTGTACACCACCAGCCTCTGACATTTTGGAAGCAACTTATTTCTTTGTGATTTGACACTGATTTACAGCTCCAAGGCTTTGCACACACACACACACACCCAGGTTTGTGGCACTATCTTTGTGGGGACCCGTCATTGACATAATGCATTCCCTAGCCCCTTACCCTAACCTTAACCATCACAACTAAATGCCTAACCTTAACCCTTACCCTTACCCTCACCCTAACCATAACCTAATTCTAACCCTAATCGTAAAACTTGTGGGGTCCAGCATTTTGGCCCCACAAAGCTGTCGGGACCCCACAAGTATACTGGACTCCCGGTTTTTGGACCCCACGAATATAGTTAAACAAGCACACCCACAAAAAATATCACAGTGGACGAGGTGACATTAACCGGATTTCCTGGATGGAATATTCCAGCTTGACTTTCTCCAAATACTCGCTGTTTTTGCTTTAGTGGTTTCATATTTCCTTTTAGATACAACACAGTGTGCTACCCATAGTTACAAATATCAGCTGCAGCAAATGGGCTCCAATAAATATACAACAGCCTGTGCTCCAAGATTGGCCATATTTTTCATTGGCGAATTGGCAGTCTCATTGTTTTTAGTCGCTAGTAACGTATGCACCTCTCACTTTCTGGTTGGTAATGATCTTGAACTTTTCAGCAAAATTGCGTCATTAAACGGTGAGATATTTATCAAGAGGACAGTGCCTCTGTGGAGAGGAGAGAGCTTTTCAGTGGGAGGCAGTTTTTAACGTTGGTTGCCTACTCGTCTTTGTCCAGCCCAATGGAGTTATGGAATTTGAGGACCTCAGACGTTCAGCAAACAGAGCTGAGGGAACTAGTAGGTCAGAGATTAAACAGATGGGGGCTAAAGAAAAAGGTGTGAGAGGTAAAGAGATCATTAATGCGTACATGTGTCCTGGATTAGAAAGCATTGATCTCGGATGAAGATGTTGGCTTTGGCTGTCTTTATTACTCTTCTCTTGGTGGTAAAGGGGTTTGGACATTTCACCTTCAATCTCCTATTGGACACCCAGCAGACTAATCAGTCTTTCTCGTGCTTTTATATATTTTCATCAAAATCAATGAGCAGATCTATTATGTGTCTGTCTGGCAATGATGTCTCTTTCTGTGCTTCTTTTTTCATTCTCTCAGCAGCAAAGCTGGGTCTTTTTTTAGCCCTCTGTGCATGCAAATTATGTAAACTTGTCTTTGAAAGGGCAGGCAACATTGTGCCAGTGTACAGAAGCTTGAGTTGACCTGGGTGAGCTGTGTTTTGTACCTCCCACACAGCAATGCATCCTGGGTGCAAGTTGCCTGAGTCAGTGCTAGGGTGAAGCTGCATGTCACAGGTGCATATCATCCATTCTGCATTTTGTTTTTGTAAATAAATGCATGTTACGCTACCCATAAGCCCTTTGTTGACTGCATACAGCTCATGTTTAGAATTTTTTTGCATGAAAAGTGCTTTATAAATAAAGTCTGATTGATTGATTAATAACATAGGGCTCAGATTTATAAATAGTGTAAGTGTTAATAGACCAAGACTTTAAAGTTTTTTTTATATATGGAAAACCAAGTCAAATTGCATGCTCTGCCATTTCTGCCTTTTCTCTCTTTTCATATTCCTTTGGGCTGGTAGGAAAAAAGAGCACACACACACACACACACACACACACACACACACACACACACACACACACACACACACACATATCAATGCATGAAGTCCGACCCGCCTTACACAGAGCAGTTGTTGTTCCCAGCCAGTAAACATGAAGAAATGTGATATCACCTCCCTTAAAGGAAAGCACATGCTCTTTGCCCAAAGTCCCTCCGACACTGTCAGAAAGAAAGATGCACACTTGTTGGTGTGTAATTATGCAAAGCTCTGCACTCAAGCAGTAAGCTGTGACACTGTCCAGGGCTGAGCTGCCCTCGCTCCACCCGAATCCTCCCTCCTGGTGATGACCGAAATGTCAGCGTTGTATTAACGGGAGAGTCATATCACCAGTCAGACACCTTTTTTTCCCATCATGAATATGAATTTTTTTTCCAGATTTCCCACAAATGGGGGGGATTTGTTTTCTGCTCTCACCCCCAGGAGGGTTTAGCGATGACTTGCACAGGCCATGCTCAGTTTTTCACAAGATTGTTTCTTCCCTGCTTCATTTCCTGCGCTATCTGTTCTTGTTTTTTACCATCTGCAGTCATGACGGTCACCAGTCACAGAGATGAAACTTTTATCCTCAACTTCTTTCATTCTCCATTTCTGTTCTTCCTGCCATTACTGATTAACATCAGCATTTACTTTTTACTTAAATGGTCTGGGCAATGCCAAAGTACATGGTAAATAAATGCAGTGATTGCATACATTAGAGATGTATGACTAAATGAAAATAGTGTTCATGCGAGTGGATTTTCTAATACGTTCTGGCTTTTCAAAGTCGTGACACAGCAATGTATGGTGGTTATTAAACACCTCTGTGATTTGATTTTAGTTTTTGTTTATTTATTTATGAACAGTGTTGGGGAGTAACGGAATACATGTACCAGCGTTACGTATTCAGAATACAAATTATGAGTAACTGTATTCCGTTACAGTTACAATTTAAATAGTTGGTATTTAGAATACAGTTACATTGTTGAAATCAATGGATTACATGACGATACTTCTCTGTTTCACGAGTTTATTCACTCTCTAAATAAATTAAGGCAACTCCTTGCATTTCCCAGAAGCCCCAATATGAAAACAAAAAAATGAGCTATTTGCGTGATCAGTCACAATGGAGTCGGAACCAGCGCAACAGAGCCAGGGCAGGAATGCGTTTCTATCTTGGAAATTCAAACAGCATTTCACATTAAAGAAAGAGAAGTGAGAATGAAATATAACTGTGCAGTACAACCTCTGCTTGCCAACAACCAGCCTCCTTTCAGCGTCCAAATTACTCCACCTCCAACCTGAAGAAGCATCTTAAAGTAATTTTTTATTTTTTTTTATTAGCCAGGAGTAGTCGTCTACTGTAGTTTTACTGGTCACCTTGCTGTTTTATAGTTCTATCAGGTAGCTACCTGTGTAGTTGATGTGCGACTTTACATTCTCCTATGTGCTGATTTACTAGCCCCAGAGCCGTTAAAAGACTGATTAGTCCCGTTTATGCTAGCTAACGTTAGCTAAAATTAGCTCGTGGTAGCTTAGACTGCGGTTAGATTTTTGAAGTATGCAGTTCAGGACTACAAATAGCCAGTTAGCCAGTTGGAACAGAAGAACAGACCAGAATAGGCCTGTTTAGTAAGCAGGATTTGATGGCTGCATTCCTACACTTATAAAATGCAATTCAATGTGGAAATAATCCAAGTATTCAGATTACGTTACTCAGATTGAGTAATGTAACGGAATACGTTACAAATTTTTATTTTTGGCAGAGACAAGTCCATATTACTATTCATTAGTTAAGAAGGGTTGTGAACCAGTTTGAAACTGAAGTTTAAATGGGCTTCAACCTTACATCCTCAGGCCCCATGCTTTGTACGACCTACAATAACATCATACTCTTTGTTCTCAGCCATATCTCTATGGAGACAGATTTTCTACTTAACTTGCAAGAGTAAAGCATGAACTGCTTTTGAAAACTGTCCAGGGAAATTAATTTTCATAGATGGAAGCAAGAATGTTTGAATGTGGTTTCTTCATGAATAAATTGGAATGTGTTTTCTAAGTTGTTGGACTTGTGTAAGAATTGTCCAACAGTGTTGCTCATTGGATCTACACAGATCAGTGAAGATCCGTACCTTAGACAGAGGTACTGAGCGTTTAGTGCATTTAGTTTGTTTTCTAAATCTCAATGCTGAATTTGTTTTGAAGGATTTGAAAATATTACCCCTGAAGACAATTTGTAAAAATGAAGTTTACAAAGATGATTGCCAAGATCAATCTGAACATATTGGACTTCTGAAGAGCAACACACATAGCCTGGTCACATCAAAAGCGCCACACTGACACATGTAGTATTACAGTAATCACAAGGTACAGTAGCCATCATGTGCTGGTCCGGGTATTGAATATAATAAAATAGCAGCTTTTCAGGAGAGTTGATGAACAGCAGCGTAGCGAAATACTGTAGCATAGTGGGGTATTCTGATGTGTCCTACACAGAGGTGGAAAGTAACTAATTACAACTACTCAATGGCTGATCAAGACCCCTTTTACTTTGCGTCAGGGTCCTGATCACCCTGTCGGGGTTTTATTCACTATAACAACCGCTTTTCAACTATTAGCTGGTTACTGTAAACAAATCAGCTAAGACTCTGGGAAATATGTGTTTTTCATTTATTTCTAAAAATGTATTGAAGCAAAGATAATTGATTAATCTGAAAGATAATCAATCTCATTGATTATTGTACTTTTTATTCTTTTTAAAACAAAAGGTATAGCATTAAAAGTAGAACATTACAGTTTAATATTGGCTCAAGATGGACAGATTCTATACCAACCCCTGAATAGTTTCTGGGCTACAGCCTCCTCTATGTTATCTTGTGTAGCTTTTATGTGGATTCAATGTGACGAAAAAGTATCCTATTTGTTAGTGATTTTTGTAACTTTCCATTTTACCACCTCCCACACTCTGCTTTATCCTTTCTGCTTCCTCTTTAATCATTACTTGGATCCCTTAAATGTCATTTATTAAGTTAGAAGGTACAATGTGTAGAATGGATTACAGATCAAACACCAAAAGTGATGAGATGTGTGTGTGTGTGTGTGTGTGTGTGTGTGTGTGTGTGTGTGTGTGTGTGTGTGTGTGTGTGTGTGTGTGTGTGTGTGTGTGTGTGTGTGTGCTTTTAGAGCTGGTTGAATATGTGTTTTGACTGATGAGGCTTTCACTGACACAGACAGGTGTTTGTGTTGAAGCTGACCAGAAAGGTCTGGCTGTCCAAGATAACGACTGCTGAACACAAGTGCTGTCGAAAAAAATGAAAGTACAAATTGAACTGGAAATGAAAGAAAGTGGGAAGTTTCAGTGATGGTCAAGGTATGACTTTAAGGTAATAGAGAGCAGCTGTATTAACTGGTGATGGTACAAAATAAGTATTATTCCATCTAATCTGTCAGTCATTTTGTGTATTGCTTTGTGAATGAAATCAGTTTTTCCATGCTGAATGTGACCATTGATAATGTGCATTAAGAATTTCTCTTTCATAGGCCTTGAAACTTTGAACTTTTGCACCTATTTTTCACCTTGCTACTTTGCACATACAAATTTACTGTATTGTTTCATTAAAAAGGTGTCTCTGTTTTTTTGTGTGTAGTTCATTTTCTTCTTGTTATTTTTGAATCATTTCAAAGACCTTTTACACTATCGTTTTGTGACAGGCAATCATTTTTTTTCGGAATCGATCACTGCCCCACTGTTTATTGTTGGTTCTTGTTACTGCAGGGTCGCCACGTTAACATTGAGTGAACATGGCAGGGTCCAGCTACGTGCACACTTAACCCCTTTATATCAGCGAAGACCCTTTCTGTTGGACTATGAACCCTTGTTCTCCCGTTCTCATGACATGAGCAGCAGATGCTGGCATTTTCCTCTTATGTCTAGAAAAAGGTCATTTATGTTGCTTAAAGGCTTAGACAAATAGTTGTAACTACTGAATATTTACAAAACATATAGACAATTTTTAATTATTTTACTTTTCCACTAATGGTCTTTGTTTTTTTTCCAAAAGTAATTTCCAGAACTTCACAGCTACCTGTAATAAAATAAGCTGCTTTGAGGTTATTGACCTAATAAAAGGCATTATTTATAATGTCAGGATGGGGACAGAACTCAGACGCAGAACTGAAGTTGGTGCAAAAGAATATGTTTATTAGGTTCTGAGTGAGGGAGTTGGCAGCGGGGAAACTGGTTCCGTAGTTGGCTGGAGACTGGCAGTTGAGGTGGCGAGGGATTGATAAACATGCTAAACAGCGATTATGCGTCTTGATAACACGCCAAAATGGCATACGAATTGGCATGGAATTGTCATACATACGCCACTTTATGAGATCAGTCTGGTATTCCACACTACAAGAAGTCTCCCGGCTAATTCTGCCTTGCACAGGCCGAAGTTGGAGAAACAACTTCGGCCTAGCTCACGTAATCCTTACCTAGCTACTGCGCATGTAGGACTGCCAACAAAGATGTTAAAAAAGTTGAGAGGTCTGACTCTGTAGCTAAAATAAAGACCTGACACAGGGTGAAAAGAGGAGCTGCAGCAATGTCCATTACAACAAAAATATGGTGTTTTTTTTTTTTTTTAAAGGTCCAATATGTAATATTTATACTGTAATAAATCCAAAAATGACACCAATGCCTCATCAGATATTAAGGAAACATGTTAGACTGAAATACTATCTTTTCTGACAACAATGCTAATTTCAGTATTTTTTCTTTTTGAAATTTACATTCCGTGACGGAATTTATGTTTATGTTTTGGTCTGTGTGTTGTTATCAACGGCCCAGTTTGACAGGCAGGCCGGGTTGCCAGATATACCTGTAAACACGTAAACCCAGCGCGCTACAGCTGTAACGGTAGAACAGCCATGAAAGCAGCAAACAAATGAACAGGATCAACGGAGATAGATTCTACCTGACATAAAAAAAAAAGAAAACAGCATGTTTCTAACAGTTGCGTGACCAGAGACGTAACACCCCCCTGGTAAATATTGGAGATGTATTTGAAAGATGGAGACAGCTTAGAGCCCAAAAGGACGCAGAGTTGGCTTATTTCCTCCTGAACAGGTAAGCATTAGCTTCAGGCTAATTTATCACAGCTACAAGGGACGGGCATTTTTTGTCATTTCAACATTTGTGTACTCACATTGAATTATATAGCTAGAGTACCCGAGTTGGTTACTCGCAAAAACAATTGAGACACAGCCAGTAAAGTGATCCCGACTGGTCCTGGCTAACGCCGCCATGCTAACCCTGCTAACTGTTAACGTTACCGGGAGGACCACGCAAGCAGCCCATGGCTGTTTACAACGTGTAGTTTAGCGGCTGGAGCCGACAACGGTGAGTTATTTTAAGCCACGAGAGGGGGGTTGTAAATCGGAAAGAGAGGACTGTGAGTTTGCAGTGTGTTTAGCGATTTTTGCCGTAATTCTAAGCCAATGAAGTGTGTCGGCAAGGTAGTGGTATTTTTAGCGTTTCGTATTGTAATTCTAAGCCGAGGAAGTGTGCCTGACAGGCGTGTGGAGAGGACAGTGAGGTTGTTGTGTTTTTAGCGGTTCATACTGTAATTTTAAGCTGAAAAAGTGTGTCTGTCAGTTGGTTACAAAGCTCCGTCCGCGTGAGCACGGGCTTTTATGACTGTCAATATAGCCAGCATCTAACGTTAGCTACTCCGCTGTGCTGTGGAGTAATGTCTGGCTATGTGAGACTAGCATCTAACGTTAGCTGCTGTGCTGTGGAGTAATGTCTGGCTATGTGAGACTAGCATCTAACGTTAGCTGCTGTGCTGTGGAGTAATGTCTGGCTATGTGAGACTAGCATCTAACGTTAGCTACTCCGCTGTGCTGTGGAGTAATGTCTGGCTATGTGAGACTAGCATCTAACGTTAGCTGCTGTGCTGTGGAGTAATGTCTGGCTATGTGAGACTAGCATCTAACGTTAGCTGCTGTGCTGTGGAGTAATGTCTGGCTATGTGAGACTAGCATCTACCGTTAGCTACTCCGCTGTGCTGTGGAGTAATGTCTGGCTATGTGAGACTAGCATCTAACGTTAGCTACTCCGCTGTGTTGTGGAGTAACGTCTGGCTATGTGAGACTAGCATCTAACGTTAGCTACTCCGCTGTGTTGTGGAGTAACGTCTGGCTATGTGAGAAAAGCGTCTAGCAACGTTGTTGTGAATGCTGCGGTCTCAGCCTGGCAACCTCCGTGAACTTCGAGTCTGGGCAGGAGGGGGCGGGGGAGACGACTCTCCAGTATTTTGAATTGGTAGTGCAGTAACTATTTTAACCGCTAGCTGCCAGTATTACATACAATATTACATATTGCACCTTTAATTAAACCATGTAAACCTATTCTGATACAATCTCAAATTACAATTATGAACCTGAAAATGAACATAATATGGCCACTTTAAAGGCAGGTGATGAGCTGATGAATTTCAGGTGCGTTGATTTGTAATAGGTGCCAGGTGCGGGAAGAGAACAGCAGGACGGCTGGTGTTCACACACTGTGGAGAATGACGTTGAAGGGAAAACCAAAACACACCAGCCACGCTGCAGGCACAACAAAATGAGGCTGACAGAAGTGCTGGTCCTGTTTCCATCCCTTTACACTAACAATGTAGCCTGGGTAAACCCTGACGGACGTCCGGCAAATTTGAGATTTGCTCTGCTCAGTTACAACTGAGAAGGGTCTGGTGTCAACCAGGCTACTAACAATGGCTGATCGGCAAAAAACATCTACTCCTTTTCAAAGAATAGGGTAAAAAAAAAAACATAATTCCCATAGTGTATTTCAATAAAAATCTATCCACAGCCCATTACAAGTTGTATGTGGTTTTTGTTGGAGCAGAAGTCTTCAACAATGTGCTGATGCTGCATCTACACTGCCAGAAATTAAACAAGAACACTACAAATTGGCAGCATTGTCATTTAAAGTATTTCCATCATCTTTATCACATCATCTCATAATCAATACATCAGGTTTTTTCAAAAGGTTATCATTAGGCTTTTTAGTTTGATTAATGTTGCAGGATTGTGAAGAGCTTTGTAACAAACCAATAGGGCATGTTTAGCTTTGCTTTTACTGGCTCATGGTCAGACTATTTAAGAAATTTAAGAAATGTAATGCTGGTGACTCTTATTAATTTATCCACGATTTATCCAGCACAGCTTTCATCATTGTTTGGGCTTCCCAGTTAATTTCAGACCCTGCATGCTGTGTGGGTTCGTAACAGACAAGACAAATACTGACTCCTCTTCTTTTCTCTGTACTTAAACATGAGGCTAAGACTGGCATCGTTTTGGTGGCCAGGCCTCATTCTGTGTCTGAATTCCTTGTAAAGATAACCAACATAATCTGTGGCTGCTCTGGCACCCCCTGAAGCATCATCCCTTCAGAATAGAGGGTCAATCGTCTGTCCATGCTTCTATGCCCAGTGCTGTTAAGGATTGCAGGGTATTAAGGAAGGATTGAGCTCACAGAAGGATCTGTGGTATTTACTGAATGAGAGCTGAGGGGCAGAGATGGAAATGGCTCAAATCTGAACAGAGAAGGAAAACCAGAGAACAAGAAGCCCCAGACGCTGCTGGGCGACACGCAGCAGTGCTGTAAGGAGGGAAAGATTGTGTGGCTTTTTGCACATGCAGAGAAAAGTGAGATAAATTATAGTTTGGAAACATAAACGGAGTAGTCTGACATTGTGTTCAGCGTTCAAATTCAGGGTAGTAACATTATTGCAAGGCAGCATTTTATTTTCTAGTTAATTTCAAGGAAGTAGTGAAGTAAAGGCAAGAAAAAGTCGGGCAGTAAAAGCACCTCAATTTCAGAGCAACTGCAGGAATTGAGCTACCTGCAGCAGGCCCTGCTTAGTGATTGCTGCTTACAGGGCTATATATCCTTTGACATAGCATTTTAAATGTCATGTTGGTGGTCTGAAATAGTAGAAACATCTGTGAAGTATGTAATAGTCAATAGTAACTTGATTATGAATATTACTCAACAACCCTACAACCCTACATTTAGCCCTCGACCACAACCAAAAAAAAGTAAGACATATAGGAATAATGGCATTTTAAAATTATGATGCAACCATTTCATTTACGGCAATGTTGTTAATCAAAATAACTAAAACCTAATCCAATCTTTGACTACAGTCTAATTATTTGCTGTTGATTAACCACCAAACAGGTGGAAAAGTATTATTTTCACGTCTTTTTTTTCTCACATAATTTATTATTATGCAGACATGTCCACAACATGTTGAGCTTCAACCCAACGTGAGGAAATGCTCTTTAAAATCTGTGTGTGTGTGTGTGTGTGTGTGTGTGTGTGTGTGTGTGTGCACGTGCGTGCGTGCGTGCGTGCGTGCGCGTGTGTGTGATTTCCTGCATATTCTGTCTTCAGGTGTCTGTCCTGCAGAGTGTCTGGCAATGAAGCCAAAGGCCAGTAAATGTCAAATTCTGTGGTCTGACTCCCCTTTTTCTTCACTCCAATCAAGTCTTGCAATCACGGAAAGCCAACCAGCGCTGCATGGTGGGAGTGTGTAACATACTGTGTGAGTGAACATATTCACGTTAATCACAGTGGGAAGAACCACCAAGCAGCAACAGTGTCTTAGCGTATCTCTCTTCACCTCAGTGATTAATGCTCTCGCTTCCCTGTTCAGCTCCACTCAAACTCATCAGTATTGCCCAGATTATGATTTTCTGCCTCTGGTCACTAAATCAAGCTTCAAACTGTCTTTTTATTAACCTGTAGGTGATGCCACAGTCCTGTTTTTTAGCTACATTGCTGGCTACATTTCTTACTTTTTTACAAATTTTACAAATACTTACATACCTTGTTATTTGTACACCCTGTGACTATACAAATCACAACATGTAAATAGGAAAATGTTGGCGTTATTTTGTCACTTATTCGGAGCAGTAGGCTAGTTGGAACCGGTTACCTCCAGGATCTGTGCTAGGCTTAGCTAGTGCTGGGGGAGTTACAACAGTTATAATCATCAAACTACTTGCATGAACCCCACCTTTCAGTTATTTGTAGAATATCTAACATAATAAGGGCGTACAACCATGAAGCAATGAGAGCAGACTGGAATTCAGCCTGGAAGCTGCAGAGGGTTTGTTCCCTGTAGGTCAGGCTCTGCAGCAGTCTTCACACTGAGTCCTGCTGGGCAGCAGATTGTCTGTAAACCAGGCCACAGCATTTGGCACAGGGCTGAAGGGGAGGCAGCTCCAGATTGTGGTGGGGGTGTGCGGGCAGATGCCAGGATTACCGTTACCGATGGGTTGTTGAACAGTGTGTGGCAGTCTGAAGAGTTACACTGTTGACCCGCATGTCTCATTACGAACAGAAGAGAGGAAGAATACCATGGCACAAAGGTGCTTCCTCTTAAGTTTGGGACTGACTCTACTTGTGTGTGTCTGGCTTATAATAGAATCAAGATCTTTTTAAATTGAGTAGGCTGTTTGTCAGGATACAGCTACAGAGTAAGCATGTACTTTCTCTACTTTTCCTCCTGCTGTAATTTTTTTATTTTTAAGTCCACCATATATCCAAGCAACGGTTTTAATTGGAAAATTCCTTGGTTATTTCATTTAATTGAAATTATCTCAGGGAAATGGATGCCAGCCTTTTCATAATGGAAAGCAGACATTTTTCCTCAGGCTTCCATTGCATTATATCCAAAATTCAAGCCTGGCTCCTGGAAGCAAGTGCATTGCCACCCCCATCTATCCAGGGTTAATTGACTCTTAGAATCCATTTCCAGTACTCATATTTCTCTGTTGCCTGAGCCGTATCAATATCACTTCATTATTCCAGCAAACAAAACAGACGTTCCAAACATAACAAACCACATAATCACTTCTGAACCCTCGCTGCTGGTGAGAACTCGTCTGTCTAGACTACAGTGTACACTGAGGTGCCATCAGTTTCCAGGGGGTGTTCTCCATCTGCTCACCCAGATAAAACATTAAATTGAGTTTGTGTTGCAAGTCGAGCCACACTCCCATTCTGCTCTGCCTGTTTGAGACCTACAGGAAGCAAAAAACAAGAGCAGGATGTTGTAAACAAAAGCCCAATAGGAGTTTTACCAGTCTGCCTTGGCTAACCCACTCCCCATATAATTAACTACCCGCATCAAATACACGCCTTGAACACTAGTGAAGTACAGGCGCTGTGCTAAATAATCTGGAGACTGCTAATCTTTTGGCAAAGAAAAAACATTAGAGGATAACTAAAAGGAACAGAACTCATTCAACCATCTAAGCAGTGCTTCCACGGGAACATTTCTAAGCTACCATAACATTTCTTCTGGAAGGCGTCCATATGTAGCAGTTCCCACTGAGCTCCCCAGGCTCTACTCTTATGAAAATGTGTCTTTTAATTAAACTAGTTGGTGGGACGCATCAGACTCAGTGGTCGACGCCAGTGATGATCAATGCTGGCCAAGGAACAGAGCTGCAGCACAACAAGGAAGAAGCATCGCTTTCAGACCCTGTTTCCTCCTCAGGCCTCCCTGTTATCTTTCAGCCCCACTGCAAGTACATCCATCCATCCTCGGTTTGTGTGTGTGTGTGTGTGTGTGTGTGTGTGGGTGGGGGAGGAGGGAGGGGCAGCTGATGGTAGAGTTTGGTGCACGGTGTGGTTCCATTTCTACGGCCCATTGTCCTCCATCAGGCACAACGGGATGTTATCAGTCTCAGCCAGGCTCAACCTCATACAATGCTTCATTACCTGTGTGTGTGTGTGTGTGTGTGTGTGTGTGTGTGCGTGTGTGTGTGTGTGTGTGTGTGTGTGTGTGTATTATCATCCTGCAAACAATGCTTCATTACATGTCTCTCCCAGGGCTCCCTTCCATTTCTTCCTCTCATTATCCAGTGAGAGTCCTGTTATCCGTTTTAGTCATATTTACTGAGCAGACCTTTGCCATCTCAGAAGCACACACACACACACACACACGCACAAACAGAGCTGTCTTGTTTGTTAGCATCGTAATCTTGACATCAGTGCTCGTAATGAATAATCACTTGGTGTTTAATCAGTGTGTCTGTGTGTGTGTGTGTGTGTGTGTGTGTGTGTGTGTGTGTGTGTGTCTGTGTGTGTGTGTGTGTGTGTGCGCGTGCACTTAAGAGCTCACAGACATACATACTACACTACTACTAAAATAAAAATACTTATAATGTTTGATTACTTTAAGGGATAACCCTGAGTGACCAGAACATTGTACTGTATGTTGTATCATATGTCTATGTACCCATAGGTTGTTAGGCCTCAGAATAAGAATGAGAAACTACTTATTACCAAAGTAATCAATCTTTGCATTTAGTAGAAATTACTTTACATCTCCTTTTTCCAATGCCAACGCACAAAATAAACAGGCTCTTCAGAGAAATGAAGAGTTTGGCAGTCAGGTGGTTCAGGCCGGATGCTGTCACAGTCTGCTTTGTTCACGTTCAAATATTCAAAGTCAGTCAGTGCGAGTGCAGATGAATATGATGACAGGGCTGGAGGCTGCATCGCATCACATCTAATAAGATTCGGTCATGTTATCATACAAAGTCCATTGATCATCCACATCTGGCCCAGTTTCTCTCCTCGGCCCAGATTAAGGATTTCACAGCATGGTCGATAGAAAATGAATCACAAAAACACAGATAAATAGTGGGACACAGAGAGTTGGGGGAATCTATAATTAAATGTAATTATTCAGCCTTATGCAATCCGTTTTATATAGTTATTTTAAGACGCTGAGTGTCATACTGGTGTAACATAAGCCTAATGTTCAAATGAGAAACAGCATCCATTTAGGTCTGCATTTACACAATACTGAATATTTTAACTTCAGCTTTGTAGTCAAATATGAACTTCAGCTTGGCAACTGTTTTACTGTTTTCAAGTGAAACTCTTTCTGTTTCCCAGGTGATAAAGTGGGAAATAAAAACAGATTCAGCTGGATTTTTCTATTAAAACTTGACTTTTTACATAACCAGCCTCTGAGGAGATAAAAGAGCCTCGAGCTGTTGAACAGTTAATTGTGAATGCATGTTTTTTTAATAAAGGCCAGCTGCCTGCTCGACTGATTATCCGCAGTCTCTATACACAGTGATAAACAAGCACATTAGAGACCAGCATATCATCTGACACCTCCTGATATACAAGGTCTTTTTGAGAATTCATTCATGTCTAGTGTTGTTTTTTTTTTTTCTAAATGGGCATGGCACTTGTGAATGGTTATGCCTCTTGGCTGCATGTCCTCTCCAATTTAAATCTGTTTGCCCAATTGATAAATGTTATCGCTTAATAAGTTGTGACAGAAAATTAATAGCGCTGCTCAGAGCGAGTGTGTGAAGGTCGTGGTGAAGGCTGACGGTTGATGAAATAATTGTTTTTTTACTCGCCTCTCAAACTGTTTCTAACCAGACACAGCATCCTAAAACCACACTGATGGCTAATTCTGGCACACTTACTGGCACTTTAATCAGGATCCACTACACCAAATTAGCCGAAAGACGTCCTACTGCCTTTAGATGTACTAAGTTAAAGAGAAAAACTTCCCCTGGATACTCTTACTCCTGTTATATACACTATCAGTAATCTGATTTTCAAACAAATAACTGTATTATTTTTGTGATGAATTGTTGCAATTCTGTCAATTTCATTAATTTCCCGCATTACCCAGTACCTTGTCTCGCGTTGCCAGACCTTCCTCCACAGCGCTGCAAAGGAGGGTCTGGCTAGTCCAAACAGAATTCCGAGATAGGGGAAAAACGTGCTGTGGTTTATTGGCATTTCTTTCAATCAATCACAATCGTCATGGGATGGAGCCACGGTGCCGCTGCAAAACAGCCTTAAGAAGGAACTTGTTTTGGTGGAACGGGTATTTTGAAAAGTTGTTTTAGTCGTGCAACAGAATACTCAGATTGGACAGATAGTCTAGCTAGCTGTCTGGATTTACCCTGCAGAGATCTGAGGAGCAGTTAACCATAGTCCTCATAAATCAACCGGAGTTTAAAGCTTTAGTGCGTAACTTTTTTATATTAATGAACGTCTATTACATTCAAGGCATTGCCAAATGAGTTGCTGCAAAGCTAATTAAGACTATCAGCACCAAAAAAACTCTCTCTGTATTTCTCAGCATGGCTGTGTTTAGAAGATTGTGTTGTCCGGCGACTTCTGCACGCAGAAACTTGAGTGAAGATAATGACCTCTTCTGCAGAGTCTATGGGATTAGTTTTGTGACTTTAATTCCAAGCAAAACTTCTCAAGTATCAAACAAAAAACACTAACTCAAGCAAAACAAATTGTCACCTCAAAGGTAAAACTTAAAACTTGCAAACAAAACATTTGTGTAGTTGTAAACTATTGGACTTTTATTTGTTTGATATTATGTTCTTTTGTTTACACTTCCCTCTGCTTCTTTCTCAATGATCAGTCTTTTGCTCTCTCCATCACGTTTGCAGTCATGCTCCCAGCTTTCTCCTTTGCGCTCCCTGAGTTTTTGCTTGCGATTCTGACACAAATATCTTGCGTGGGCGGGTCTTACAGGGGTGCGTCCCCATTGGCTAATGAGTGTTAAGGGAAAGTTTGAGTGACAGCTCAGCCTCAGTGCAGGCAAACTAACGTTAGAGACTCAGAGTCTGGTCTGGAGGACACACAAGCCACTCCACAGGGGATTCCTACAAGATTAATAAAGTGTAAGTATTGATCATTTATATATTATCTGTGATCTACGTTGCAAGCATGGTTACTAGACATTTGTTGTTTCGTTGTGTTAAGTTACTAGCTAACTAGCTAGTAAAGCTTTTTTAAGTTAGCATTTAACGTTAGCTATACTGCTAACGTTATCTAAAACTTGTAGCCACCGGCTACCTTACTGAGCTAATAATTTACCATGGGAATCATGTATTCTTCGTGAGGCCTTACTCAATGGAGCTGTATTAATTATCGTCTTCTCTCTGTAGAGACCTGCAGGACCCGAGCAGAGCTACGATGCTCTCCCAGGAAACCTTAGGTTAGTAACGTAACTATATTATGGTCTATTAGGAAAAATTATTATCCAGCTAACTACTAATTGTTGTGGTTGCTATTGGCCTGATAATACACAATGCTAGGGTATTGGTTAAGTTGTACAATGTAGAAGCTGTGAATGTAAAGTATTATATCTAGAGGTCGACACATACTGTACAGTACAAATGCAGTGTTAGCACTGCTTAACTGGTTCATCTTTATAGTTTTGTGCTCATCTGTACTTTCCTAGTTATCACAAAGACTGGCTATCCTAACTCTAATTACATGTCTGCTGTTGCCTTTGCAAGCAGGTCAGCATAAGGAAAATGTTCATAGTGTTTTTAAAGCCTACACATTTGCTAATGGCTACTTAAAAGCAAGTTATTTTAATTGTAAATCACACAACCTTGGAAGCCTCAGTTATCAGTAAGAACTTTGTTACCATTTGATTTGTGTAAGAAACTTTATTATAATTTTCTATCACAGCTCACATCAGGCAGCAGGCAGACCAACCAGGAGGACGTGGGAGCAGCAGAGGGAGAGGAGCCTTCGGTCTCTCTGTGGAGGAAACACTGTGTGCGAAGGCTTCAAACAGCCAGGGTATAGACCAATAGCGTATGTATTGATCATATTTTGCTCAGATACTCAATTAACACTTACAGTAACAGAATGCGGATTCCGTCCTAATCGTGGAACAACGGACCAGCTCTTCACTCTCGCAAGGATCCTGGAGGGAGCCTGGAAGTATGCCCAACCGGTCTACATGTGTTTTGTGGATTTGGAGAAGGCGTATGACCGGGTCCCCCGGGAGATACTGTGGGAGGTGCTGCGGGAGTATGGGTTGAGGGGGTCTCTACTCAGGGCCATACAATCTCTGTACGACCAAAGTGAGAGCTGTGTCCGGGTTCTCGGCAGTAAGTCGGACTCGTTTCAGGTGAGGGTTGGCCTCCGCCAGGGCTGCGCTTTGTCACCAATCCTGTTTGTAATATTTATGGACAGGATATCGAGGTGTAGTCGGGGTGGGGAGGGGTTGCAGTTTGGTGGGCTGGGGATCTCATCGCTGCTCTTTGCAGATGATGTGGTCCTGATGACATCATCGGCCTGTGACCTTCAGCACTCACTGGATCGGTTCGCAACCGAGTGTGAAGCGGTTGGGATGAGGATCAGCACCTCTAAATCGGAGGCCATGGTTCTCAGCAGGAAACAGATGGAATGCCTACTCCAGGTAGGGAATGAGTCCTTACCCCTAGTGAAGGAGTTCAAGTACCTTGGGGTTTTGTTCGCGAGTGAGGGGACAATGGAGCGGGAGATTGGTCGGAGAATCGGCGCAGCGGGTGCGGTATTACATTCAATCTATCGCACCGCCAGACGAAAAGAGAGCTGAGCCAGAAGGCAAAGCTCTCGATCTACCGGTCAGTTTTCGTTCCTACCCTCACCTATGGTCATGAAGGCTGGGTCATGACCGAAAGAACGAGATCCAGGGTACAAGCGGCCGAAATGGGTTTCCTCAGGAGGGTGGCTGGCGTCTCCCTTAGAGATAGGGTGAGAAGCTCAGTCATCCGTGAGGAGCTCGGAGTAGAGCCGCTGCTCCTTTGCGTCGAAAGGAGCCAGTTGAGGTGGTTCGGGCATCTGGTAAGGATGCCCCCTGGGCGCCTCCCTAGGGAGGTGTTCCAGGCACGTCCAGCTGGGAGGAGGCCTCGGGGAAGACCCAGGACCAGGTGGAGGGATTATATCTCCAACCTGGCCTCGGAACGCCTCGGGATCCCCCAGTTGGAGCTGGTTAATGTGGCTCGGGGAAGGGAAGTTTGGGGTCCCCTGCTGGAGCTGCTCCCCCCGCGACCCGACACCGGATAAGAGGACGAAGATGGATGGATGGATGGATAGTAACCTTTTTCTTAAGTTTTCATTGGTGTACTTGTAGTTTCTTAGTCCATTGTATGTCAATATATCCTACTACCGTATACTGTCCTGTAATTTAATTTGTGTTTACATTGTCTTACTGTAATTATATTTTAAAATGCACATAATATATTAAAACATTTTTTACATTCACCCTTGTCTGTTTGGTTCATTATATAAAACAGGAAATAAAGTTGAGACTATTATGTTTTATTTTTAGTCCAATATAAAACTTCACACATAATGGATATTTGAACATATTTTGCTGGGGCCCCGGTGGTAGAAGAAGCTGGAACTCAGTGTCAGTCATTATTTGCAGTACATCACAGGTCAGGGTCAGTTTTTCATCACCAACAATACACAAACATACTGAGTAATTGGGTTATGTATATATTTCACATATTCAGTTTCACCTAAGGCAAGCTGTATTTCTCTGCTGACTTGTGTCTGCAACAACACTTCTGAGGGTGGTGCAGGAATATCACACACAACTCCTGGACGCCTGGGATCATCTGGTCTCCTGAGCTCACCGATGGCCCACCGCTCCAGTCTGGACGACAGCCTTTTCTGCAGGACAGTTCTCTGAAGGGCTGGGATGTGGCTGTAGTCCTTCTCTTCCTTGACTTGTTATTGTAAAGCTTGAAGTACCTTTTTGGATGATAAAAAGTGTTTGAAATTAGCTCAATAATAAATAATTGTAATAAAGCCTGCACTCTAGAAACATTTTTCTAGCTTTCCTGAACACTACTGGAACACTATTTCTGGAATATTATTGATCACACTTTCTAGATTCCTACCTCCATGTTGACTACATGTGTAAAGTAATATATGGCCAGCCACCAGGACACATGCACATCACATCAAACCATAAGGATCACTAAGCAAAGTATTTGTCAAGGGCCTTGTGTGTTAGTTAAAGTACATAGTTTGGACAGTAGTAACACTATGCATTAATTCTAAATATTGTTGACATTTACAGTGCTAAAAAATACAAAAAATACGTCCGTTATCTGCCATCTGCAAATTTTTTTATTTTACCTTTATTTAACCAGGAAAGTCCCATTGAGATTAAAAACCTCTTTTTCAAGGGAGTCCTGGCCAAGAAGCAGCAAAAGAGTTACAAATATACAATACAATTACATACACATTATGAAAAACAGTTACAAAGGATCGACTCAAGTGTTCTCAATCTGGACTTAAACACGTTCAATGAAAGTAATTCAGTCAATTTCAGTTTTTTTGCAACATGCAAAGGAAGAAGAAGCAGTGTGTACAGATGTACATACTAATGTATGTGTCGAACTCTATAATATTACATTCACAGATTATATGATCAATACTTACACTTTATTAATCTTGTAGGAATCCCCTGTGGAGTGGCTTGT
The DNA here is from genome assembly GCF_004354835.1 of Perca flavescens. Classification (NCBI taxonomy): domain Eukaryota; kingdom Metazoa; phylum Chordata; class Actinopteri; order Perciformes; family Percidae; genus Perca; species Perca flavescens. The sequence continues at coordinate 36,905,129 of NC_041331.1, forward strand.
GTGTCCTCCAGACCAGACTCTGAGTCTCTAACGTTAGTTTGCCTGCACTGAGGCTGAGCTGTCACTCAAACTTTCCCTTAACTTTCCCTTAACACTCATTAGCCAATGGGGACGCACCCCTGTAAGACCCGCCCACGCAAGTTATTTGTGTCAGAATCGCAAGCAAAAACTCAGGGAGCGCAAAGGAGAAAGCTGGGAGCATGACTGCAAACGTGATGGAGAGAGCAAAAGACTGATCATTGAGGAAGAAGCAGAGGGAAGTGTAAACAAAAGGACATAATATCAAACAAATAAAAGTCCAATAGTTTACAACTACACAAATGTTTTGTTTGCAAGTTTTAAGTTTTACCTTTGAGGTGACAATTTTTTTGCTTGAGTTAGTGTTTTTTGTTTGATACTTGAGAAGTTTTGCTTGGAATTAAAGTCACAAAACTAATCCCATAAGAGTCCATCATGTTTTTTCAATCCTCCGTGTCCTCCTTGGCTACTAGCAACTGTGTGGAGGAGGGGTGGGGGTGCAGCGCGATCATGGAAGGCTTGTATCATGTGGAGGCGCTGCCAGTTTTGTTGTCAATTTAGAATTCCTCATAGGGCCGACAGAATCTACGCACTATAGATTTAATATTCCAACACAAAGAAAGCGGAAGGTAACTGACATCCGGCCGAAAAGTGGGATATCCGGCAAAATTTCTGGCTGCACCGGAGCAATCGTGGAAGTGGATTGTCGTGGATATAGACTACCCAGTACCTTACCTTTTAGCAACCCTGGAGAATAACTCATGTTCAGATGAGTGTTCATAATTTATTGGTAAAATATTTTCACTAATTTCCCTTCTTTTACTCTTTACAGTTTTACAACCTTTTTCTTAATTTGCTTTTATTTTATAATTGTTTGATGATGGCCTTTAAAGCACTTTGGTCGTGGTTTTTAAAAAAGTACTATACACAGTACAGTGATAACTACTTGCCATCGAGCAGGAAATATCTGAACATGACATGACACATTTATCTATTTATTTATTTATAGAGTAAAATATATAGGAAAAATGCTCAAACACCCTCACTTGGGTGTTTCACCCCAGTCTGTTAATGCACACACTGCTTTACAGTTCTCTATGTATCTTCATTAGATCTCTCGCAGCTCCATCTCATCTTTCTCCACCTTATTCATCCGTTCAGTTGCTGTATGAAAAATTCATACTTTGGGATGGTGAACTGCCCACTCATATTTAAAAAAAATCATTCATTTTCACATCTATCAGTATATTCAGACTACCTCTTTAGATCTGGATCTGAACTTTACAAAGGGGAGGAAAAAGTTGTATCAGTGGCATAAAATGTCTGTAGGCAATTTATTCACATGCTGGCTCAGGCTTCTACAGCAGACTGTGAACGTCAATACATTAAACTCCTTTAGCAATGCTAACTACCCTTTTGCTTTTAGCAGATTATTCTCCACACCTAGTTTCCAAATTTCACAGTTGCTTGAACATGGAATATTGTATTTGTGATTGTAATTATTGATATTCTTTTTTTCATTCTTTACACTTTAAATTTGGTGCACAAAAATAACGCATGTTTTACAATCAAATCCAACTTAAGTTCAGTAAAATTGACAAGCGAGGAGGGTCGCCATAGTCATACAAATGCATTAAATACACACACACACACACACACACCCCATGACGGGTTAAATAAACACTTAGTTACTCCATCTGACCATAGGCCAATAGTGGTGGTGTGTCTCGCCTTGTCACTAGCTCAGCTGCACTCTTTAATTATACAGCCATTGATTGGTCAGGATGTCGATAAGGCATTTAAGCAACCTAATCCTCGTTGTATTAACATGAGCAATATGCACATAGTTTATGTATTCATTCTCAGCCTGAGGTGGAGCACATGTATTTGTTGCCTCTTGCATTTCAATACGGGTGCCCGGGGTTTTCATAAAATGTCAATAGAAAGAGGAGAATTGAAATCAATTTGACTGTTAGTGGTGGTGGAGGAGGAGAAGGATCCACCCCCACCCCCCATCTTACTGAAGTTAGTTTCTGTTTTGCTGAACTGATGCCCGAACTGCAATCGCTTTTCTGTTGTTCTACCCCAACAAATCTATTGTAGAGTAAGACATCTCTTAAAGTTAAATTAAAGTCGATTGAAAAAGCAATTTTCAATTGTGTGCTGTTAAATCAGTCCATTCATGCATGGATGGTAGATGTATTCCCTCCCGCATCTATAACTGAGATGAGAGATGCTGCTGAGGGAGTCATTCCATCACCTCTGTGGCAACCTCCAAGGTTCCAGCCCATGAATGGTAAGCACGTTTGGGGGGAGGCGGTCCGGCCAAGGGGGAGCCGGGGCCAGGGAGCACAGGGCCGCCGCTCACTGTGACTGTGACAGACGGAGTGGAGAGAACAAGAGAGCACTTGCTTTACAGCTGACTGACAGCAGGTTAATTGACTGAACCCTCCCCAGTGCTGCTCACTAGAGAGGCATCTCAATTCACCTTCTAAGATAAAGACGTTCATACTGATCTGTGGAAAGCAGATGTACATGGAAACACACCAGGACTGCTCACTTATGTATTTCAGGCCTGTGTGTAGTGATTTCTAACAAACTTGTAATTTCCCCACTGGGGATCAATAAACAGGTATACATTATTATTATTAAATTATATTAATTCCTGTATAAGTTAAGAAAATCAGTTGTTAATCTCAGCAACAACAAAGCAGCAGTAGATATCAGACTCTTCCACCTTAAAATGTTATTTTAACTGAAATAAAAACCAATGTATGTCTTGCTTATGTCTTACAGAGTTTTACACTCTAGTAGGATATGACACCAAGTTTGGTACAGACATTCATATCATCTCAATTTGAATTGTCAAATAACGTCAATTTTATGCACACAGCCCAATATCAAAAACAACATATGACACCCTCTTTCCTTTGACCCCGTAATCATTTTTGTGATCCCTTTCCGGTGTCATGTGACCAGCCCACAGTTGCATATTTTCGTAAAATATCATGCGCATCGGTGTGCATACATTTTCATACGATATCGTACGATCCGGTTCATGAGAATGCCTTGCCTCTAGTCACGTGCCGTTATTTTTTTAGTGTCAAGTACGTTGGTTTATACTTGCAAAACTAATGGCGTCCTTCTCATCAGCCTCAGCTGTACTTTGTGTTTAGTGCCAATTGCTGATGTTAGCATCTTCAAATCCAACACTAAATCCTACACGCTGAACCTTTAGTGGTTTCAAAAGCTAATGTGTTTAACTCATGAAAATTCCGCGGCTCTGGCTGTGTTATTGAACGCTGTCTGGAAATCACAGTTTTATGTAGTTGTTGATTGTGGTTGATTCAGCAGTATTCAACTTTTCTCCACCTGTTATATTTTTTCAAGTATTAAGCTTTTTTTCTTTTTACATTGGAAGTCAATGCAGCAATCTTTACATGTCTTCTTCAGGCTTCTTCCACTTCATTTCTTTTTTTTTTTAATCACTTTTTTTCAACATGTTATAACTATGACTTTTTTATCACTTTTTTCGCCATACTATTCTACGACTATTTTGATATACAATATGACTTTTTCATCACTTTTTTGACATACTATACTATGACTTTTTGTGATATACTATATTGTGACTTTTTGATCACTTTTTTTGACATACTATACTATGACTATATAATCACTTTTTTGACATACTATACTATGACTATATAATCGCTTTTTTGACATACTATACTATGACTATATAATCACTTTTTTGACATATTATACTATGACTATTTTCGACATTCTATACTATGACTTTTTGTGATATACTATATTGTGACTTTTTTATCACTTTTTTTGACATACTATACTATGACTTTATAATCACTTTTTTTGACATACTATACTATGACTTTTTTTATCACTTTTTGAGATAATATACTATGACTTTGTCATCACTATTTTTTTACATATTATACTATGACATTTTTGTCACTTTTTTCAAAATACCATACTATGACTTTTTTTATTACCTTTTTCAACATACAATACTATGCATTTTTGTCTCTTTTCAACATACTATATTTTTTTTTGAAATACCATACTATGACTTTTATAACACTTTTTTCAACATGCTATAACTATGACTTTATTATCACTTTTTTGGACATACTATACTATGACTTTTTCATCACTTTTTTGACATACTATACTATGACTATTTTCGACATTCTATACTATGACTTTTGTGATATACTATATTGTGACTTTTTTTATCACTTTTTTGACATACTATACTATGACTTTATTATCACTTTTTTTTGACATACTATACTATGACTTTATAATCACTTATTTTTGACATACTATACTATGACTTTATTATCACTATTTTCGACATTCTATACCATGACTTTTTATGATATACTATATTGTAACTTTTTTATCACTTTTTTTGACAAACTATACTATAACTTTATTATCAATTTTTTCGACATACTATACTATGACTATTTTCGACATTCTATACTATGACTTTTAGTGATATACTATATTGTTTTTTTATTATCACTTTTTTTGACATATCAACATGCTATTCTATATATTTCTTTTAAGAATTTTGTTTGATACATTATTGGTATTATTCAAGATTTTAATGAAATTCGTACTAATTAAAACCATTCCCACTTTTCCCACTTTATGCCAGCAATCCAGTTTAACTCTATCAATTTAGCTTTTCAGCATTCACAAGCATTTTCTGCAGGAAATGTGTTTTCTAGTTATGACTTCCCACTATTTTGGGAATCACTGCATGTGTGTATTTTGTATAATTGCAGGTTCTCTCTGTGTGTATTTTTATCGATCATGTTGCTGCAGGAAAATATATAACATAAGGTTTCATGTTTTTTTCCCCCCACAATACAGCTTCAAAAGTGTTGCTGCACTGGCTCAGCAGCGCTCCTTTAAAGCATCAAAAGAATGTACTTATCTCTACTGCAATGCAGCCCTTCATACATTTCCTGAGGGAATTGGAAAAGGGTATTGATAAAAGTAGGAACATGAAAGGCTTTTTTTCCACGACTGTGTGCCGATGCTGGGGTTGACTGTCATTTCTGAGGCTCGGAAACATTGCTTTCGTTTAAGCTGCCAACGGATGGTGTGCCATTTAGGCGTCTCTCATGACTGTGCCATGTCCTTTTTTGTTGTTGTTGTTGTTGTTGCAGTTACTCTGGAGGCACGACGAATCTACCAGTGAACCTGTGAGCTCAACCCCCAGTCATCATCACAATTTGAAGCCAAAGACTCAACGCAGCAAATAAAGTAAACAACTTAAATATTTATTAACCGAATAATTTTTTTTTCACAGCAAACTCTTATCACGACACAGTCTTCAAGGAAAATGACACTTAACCCTTTGAGTACAATTAGGTTGGCCACTCTGATCTGCAGAAGAAACAATGAACAGACCTGGAGGAGTCCCCCGCCGTGGTCCTCTATCGAAAACATGAACAAGCACATAAGGATCGAGAAGGTCCAAAAATGGCTTCTTTTAAAAAGTCAGACGTTAAAGGAGAAACACAATGGCTTGCTTTTTTTTTTCTTTTTTTTGTAGGAACTGAATCAAGAACAACATTGTCATTTTCAACATTAGATTTTTTTTTTTTTTTTTTTACATAGTTGTACATAGTTCTATTTTGTCCTGTTCTCATGACGAGATTTTACAGTTCAGTTCATACAGACGTGTGTTGGAAAATAAATACGTGGGAAATGAAGTCTGTCCAGGCTCTGGGCTCTGTTTGCAAAGATGCCTGGGACAGACCCCGGTCTACGCTTATTTTGATTTTAAAAATCTGCTTCAGCGGAGTCTCAGCTTTTAGTGACGGACACTGACCAGAGATCTGTACATACACACGGGCTAGTCAAATCCATAATGTTGTCCTAAAACAGTGAAAAGACATTAAACTATGACCGATACTAAAAGGGTTAAGGCAAGAATAGAAAAATAAAGAAATAGTAAAAACAATAGAAATGTTGCTTCTCTGTCATACTCAACTTGCAACGCTCAGATCCTAAGAAGCTGTGACAGTGAGAATTATTCACATAGTCTTACTCTCTTTACAGAACCGTTCACTTTACACAGTATTTACAACAAAACAGAACCTATCCCACAAAAGAAAAAGTAGTCCACTGAAATTAACACGTTATTTATGAACACAATGATAATTAAAAAACTGTATAATTTTATCATATCGTCAGTATGTAAAAACAGTTACACACAGACTTGCAAATCGTGTTTTACAGTCATTATATTTCCATATCAAATCAATCAACAGACCTTGTTTTCCGTGATCGTTTGTACAAATGTCTGCTTTCGATTGCTGTGTTAAGACTTCGATGGGTACAGATGCCATTTTACATCAATTTTATTTTGTGTGTGTACTCTGTGCGCACAGTTGACAATTTCAGTTTTACAGGAGGCGTTGTGATAATGGAGGCGAGTACACGGAGAAATGCTGATGTGTGAGACACACGCGGCTGTGTGGCAACAAAGACAACACAAGGACAATGTGACTGAGAGGTCTGAGTGGCAGCGCACTCGCTGCACGCCACTTTCCCCTTTCAGAGGTTAAACAACCAGCATCACCTTTCCCAAAAGTTTGTGAAAGCCCCCCCCCATGTTTTTCAGAAACAAGAAGTAGTTTGACATTAAATGGCGGAAGGTCAGCTGGAGGGAGATGGCGGAGACATTTACTTTCAACTCCAAAGACCGAGGTCTCCCTTGACGCCGGTTCCAATTCCCCAAGAAAAAAGCAGCAACGTTTTTTTCTCCTTTTTAGCTAGTGCAGACAACAAACACGCCGATGAGGTTATTCCATTTGATAATCCTCTACTGGAGGGATTGATCATGATATTGAACAAAAACATGCAAGAAGTGACTCTACACACGCGTCCACTGGCTCCCTCATTTCCAGCCGTCTGATTCCTGGAGCAGTTCATCTCCTGTCTCAGACTGCATCAGAGGTACTCTACATGCGCGTCTAGTATTTGGCTGTGATACAGTAGAGGTGTTGTAGAAAGTGGGATGGCTCGCGACAAAGTCAAGGCGAGTTTCGGATACACGCGAGATGGGTAAAAGCCTGGATCCCATGCCTACTCAAGGGTTTTTGTCAAAATCTCAGTCAAAGACGTGTAGTCTGCACTAAGCTTTCCAGTATCAACCCGGACTTTGATGTAGAATAGCCGTATCTTATATAGAGATGGCCCGATACAATTTTTTGCTTCCCGATACCGATTCCGATACCTGAACTTGCGTATCGGCCGATACCGAGTACCGATCCGATACCAGTGTGTCATATATTTTATTATGTTTTAACAGCTGTATACTACTATCCCTGTATGGATGTGATATGATTTCTATCTTTGTTGTCGGTCTGGCTCAGGTTAAACTCTTTGTGAAACATGAACAAACACAAACAATGAATGCCCCAGAACTTTCTTTTATTCTCTTGTCAGTTATAACGGAAAAAGAACATAAATGAACTACTTTAACGTAGATTTTCTTTAGGGTTTTATTACGTGGTATCGGATCGGTGCATAAACTCCAGTACTTCCCGATACTGATACCAGCTTTTTAGGCAGTATCGGAGCCAATACCGATACTGGTATCGGTCCATCTCTAATCTTATAGGGCTCCAGCTGATTCACTTCACATAAAAAAGGAACTTTTAAGAAACCAAATGAAGTAATTTGTTTTCAATGTGAAGCATTATCTCAGTCTGTGGAAGTCTGTTTTTCATTCTGAGAGAGCAAAAGGATTTTCCTGAAAGAGGAAAATGAGTCTGATGTCTGCAACTAGGCTGACGGTGCGCAAAGAAACCAGAGAGGAAGAAAAAAAGTTGACCCTTGGTTCCAGCTTTGAAAAGAAACAGTTATCCTCCTACTGAAACAGATTTACTCAATAACTATTTCCCCTAACCAAAAGGTGCACCTGACATGTCAGATTTCTGCTGCTATCGGGTAATAATTTCATGTTTGGAGCATATTTCATGGCCACAACAGGTAGTTTGCATTTCAAAGTCTGCGCTCAAGTTTTGAGACAGTGTTTGAAATCCCCGTGGTTTTCTCTGGGAAAAGAAACAAGACCGTGATGGACAAATAAGGTGATAACAACGACAATTGAGGGAAACGTTAGCGCTCTCGAGACAAGCTGGAGGGTAATTTAGAGAGGTGTGGAGGAGAGGACAGGGCGTGGGACCACAGCCAAACTACAGCGGGAGAAGCACCGCACTCTCCTACGTTATTAAGTCTGGCCGTCTGGGAACAGACTCGATGCTTGGTGACCTCCTGGCATACGCAAATCCAGGCCTGTGTGACATGGCTTTAACTATCCCCACTCTCTCTCTCTCTCTCTCTCTCTCTTTTTGAATGCCTCTCTGCCACTCTCTGTGTGTGCCGTATGCTTCAGAGCTGAGGAGCTCTGGGAGACGCCAGAGAAGTCCCACCCACCACAAGCTCTGTCGATTACATCAACAGCTATTGCTCATGCACAGTGTCTATGTTTTTAGGTGTTTTTGCCTGTGGATTTACTGCCCACAATGTTTTTTGATGTTTTGTCTATGTTTTTTTTGTATTGTCCATGCAGCAACTTGCTCTTGTCCAACACTAATTTCTCCCAAGGGAGACAAATAAAGAAACTTGGGACTTGACTCGAGGTTCTTGTTCTGGCCTGCAGGAATCTGTTGTGCACCATCAAACTGCTTCCACTACTTTCATATTCTTTTGATATCACGACTTGTTATAACTAGCTATCTGGCAGTCAGCCACATCACAGAGGAGACACTGAGGATGAGGGGAAAGTGTTGGGAGAAAGACGTGTTAATGGCTCAGCAGGACAGACAACAAATATATCCTAATTCAGAGCCTGGATCCTCTGAGGATGTAGCTCATGAAGGAAGGTTATTAAAGGAACTGAAGACTGAAGGATGGGTTATGTTTGAAATAAACTACAGCCATCCTCCGTTCAGAACAGGTCTGCCATCTTAGAGAGGGGGGCAAGACGCAATGGATTGTACAAACGGGGATAACGGCGCAAACCTTCAGACAACCAAGCTTGAGAGAGAGGAAACCGTGCGTGTTTTCTCTTCTCCACCCACCTGGCCAATCATTGCTTCAAGTGAAGTGGGAGTGCTTGTCGGATTGCCTCTTCCAGAAAGTTACAAAAATTGTCCTATGCAGCCGCCCCTTCTCTAATGTTGAGACACTGTTTGATGTTGCGACAAGCACTTTTTTTTTTTTAATCAAAGCACGCCGACACATCGAGACTGCACCTCCTTTTGTGGCGGCATCATCTAGCCTCACAGAGACCAAAACTAGCGTTCAGGCGCTGCTCGTCAAAAATCAGAGCTTCCGCAAGACTTGTGAACAACTTAATTTTGAAAGCAAAGCATTTCAGCCTTTGGCCCTGACTTTGGTAAAGGCCATAGGTCGAAACGCATCAGTCAGAACAGTTACTTTTGGGTCAATCATTTCACCAGCAAGATGTAAACAAAAAGTTTAAATATGTGTGAAAACTAGAAATAGTATGATAATATCCATGAAATCATTTGCTGTGTCCTCTAAATTCGGGAATTTCATAGTAACATTTAGAGGACTCTTTAAAACGGAACAGGCCTTATTAGACACGTCAAGACAAATGGACGTTGCAGGATCCAGTCCCTGAAGTGGGAGAAGCAGACAGCTGTTGGGTATAGATACAGGAATGCGGTTGATAAAACATTTATGCAGCATGTAAAGAAAAGTTATGCACCCTTGATTTGTTTGCATGTTCAGCCACAGAACCCTGAACATGTAAATGCACAGAAATAACTACAAGTAAAGATTAAGATTAAGTTAAAATGTCCTTCTTTCCCACATTAGCTTTGCTTGGCTTTACTGATTTTTGCATCGGTCAGAGAATGTAGTACGCGGAATTTTTTTTTATTAAAGATGAAATATCGTCACATATTACAACGACAAAGTGAGAACCTTTGAGATATCAAAGGTTCGTGTGAGGTATTTCTCACGGGAGAAAGTACAAGATAGTTGCTGATATAACACCAAAAAGTCACTGCCGTGAGAGAAGTTGCAACTGGAGTTGAAAACTGAACCACCATCCGACTTAATGGTATTTTTGTTACTTTCCAAAGTTATTTCTACATCAAACTATATCCTGCTTTACGGAACATCATGTAAAATGAGGGTGCATTACTTTTGGTTACCACAATTATAAATGTTTTATGACACTCATTGCAATAGTGAGTCTACATTTTGCAACACAGACAGCTGGAGCACCTCAACACCTGTCCAGCTGCAAATCCTTTTCTAAATGACAACAGTCAGCTGCTTGTCTCGGTCTTGAGGTTGGTGATGTTAAAACAGGTTTCCTCAACACATTCAGTGAAATGGAAACAACACAAAGACACGTACACGACACAGTGACTGTGGTGAGAGCAACTACGGCTTCACACACACACTCACGCTCTAACTGTTGGGTCAAGTTGCGGCATTAAAAGCACAGCCTCAACACCCCAGTCTGTCCAGTGCATGTTTGGATTTTCTGTGCACACTCTGGCATGCACATGTGTGTGCGTGAGTCTGTTTCATGAATCCAAAGGGAGAGTCATCAGATGGAGGAGGGGGTGTGGCAGTCCCGCAGTGAGGAGGAGGAGGAGGAGGACTGGAGGAGGAGAGCTTTAGTTGTTCTCAAGGCAGTCGAGATCCACCGAGCAGCAAACATTCCCATTCTGAGCGGCGCAGCATGAAAAGACAGGAAAGAACAGAGGGTATTAAATATACTCTAGTGTATTTGAATATGCTGTACATGTTGCATTTAATAACACGGTTCAGAGCCTGTCTGGCCATAATTAGTCAAAATATAGAAACTTATTACAGACGGAACTTGACATGACGTCTATAATATTATTTAAGGTTCAGCACAGTCCAAGCAGTGACCGATTTGAGAAATTGAACAGCAATGTGTCTTTCCACAGACGAGATCCCAGTTATTTTGGATAATCAAAAGACCTTACTGTCAAAGTGACACACTTTTCTTTGGAACTACTTTCTACTAAGGAATAGTTCCCATGAATAGTTTCAGAAGCCAATATCTACGACGACACCATTTTCTAAACATAGCCATACTGAGAAATCCAGAGAGAGTTGTGTGGAGCTGATGGTCTTAATTAGCTTTGTAGCAACTCACTTGGCGATGGCTTGAATGTAACGGACGTTCATTAATATCAAAAAGTTACGCACCAAAGGTTTAAAATGCGTTTATGTTTGTTTGGCTGAGCTGACCCTTTGAGGCAAGGAGGATAGATAACTGACCAGGGTAATGGGGCCTGTGCCCTCTGACCATGGGGTCCAGTCAAAGCCTCAGCTTTGACTGGAAGCGAGGTCCCCTGCTGGTCAGAGGGAACAGTGATGCAGCACATGGTTAGCAGAGTGACTTCTAAGTGAAGTAGCTATAACTACTTGCTGTGACCACAGTGTGAGTTAGAACACCAGCTGCTGTGGCTGCCTATGACCTGTATGTTTTGTTAAGCCAAAAGAATTTTGCAAAAGTATTCAAAGTTTAATGATTCAGTTCATGTAACCACTACACACAAATTTAATTTAATATAAATTCCGATTGCTAATGCCCAGACTCGAGGACCCCCTCGAAAACGAGATGGTTCATCTCAAGGGCTTATTCCTCCGCAATAAATAAATGTCAAATATATTGCCTAATGTGTGGAGGTGATCTGAGTGATGGTGACATGTTCCTGAAACAGTGATCTGCATATTTTGCTCTTTTAAGATGAAATGTACCTTACATCATCTGTGACAATCTGATTTGTTTTATTCATTTTGGAAGACAGCCCCGCAGTTGCATATCCTCCATCACACATAAATTCATTGTGACACAGCTTCCACCTCAAAGAATTTCCGTGAGTACCATTAGCCTGTAATGCCTAGCATTAACATTATGAAGGAACGGAGGAATTAAAATTGATATGAACATGAACTGAATCAAGCTTCTGTAACTGCGTGCAATTTTTATATCCCAAACTTCATGTGCAATGATTTAGTTGCAGGGATGGAGAAACAGCAGATGAGGTAAAAGCACCTCAAAAACAGGCAAACTGAGTAGGAATTATTTACTGAGAATATCATGTTAAATTCGTTAATTGTTTTGTGAATTTGTGGTTGAGCACTGAATTGTCCACACCGGTCTTGAATCAAACATGGATGCAGCACAGTAAAGCAAACCTTTGTTGTTGTTGCTGTAGCGTTGGCCTACCTTACACTTGCAGGTGGTACATGGGGAGTTGGGCATATGCCATGTGTCTCCGCTGAGGCGGGCGGCGCCTGCGGGGTCCTGACACGTCTGCCGGATGTCATACGACAGGTTGTCAGCCAGGCAGGGGTCTGTGACGCAGCGCGGGCAACACTCGCCCTCCGCCACCGCCGTGTACTCGCACATCAACACGGGGCAAACCAGAGGCCAGCAGTCCACCTCCCCCTCCTGAGCGAGTAAAAAAAACAAAAAACCCATAAGGTGACACAAATGTTACCGTGTGTGTTTTGTCTTGTGTGCGAATCCGCTGATCCGGTAACTTCAGTTACTGCTCACACGCTGGTTTGTTGCCACGTCTCTAATTAGAGATGTTATAATTATCTGAGCCTTCCGCACACACTTACACACACAGCTGAGCAGGGCCAGGTACTAAACACAGCCCTGCTCGGAGACAGCGCTTCAAGTTGATGAGGAGATTGTTGGTTTTTTTCCCCCCCGATGTCATCCTTTTACTTCTAACAACCGTGTTTCCAGCTTCCGTGTGAATGTGTATCTGTGTGTGTGTGTTTCGGTGTACGCACCATGCAGCGGCACTGCTGGCAGCCGTACATCCAGGACGCTCCGCTGCGGTAGAGTGTGCGTCCGCTCTGGTCCAGACACTGGCTGCTGGGCCTGTTGTCACAGCCGGGACAGCAGAACAGATCCTCGTCTGGGTCTCCGCAGTCACAGGGTCTCCTCCTGCAGTACGTCTGGCCGTCCTGCACAACAGATGTCACGGCGTCAGAGGTTTTGATAGTAGCCCTGACATACAGTGCTGCTCATGAGGATAGGAACCCATTGCTAAAGTTGACTAAAAGAGGAATAAAAAAAAAATCATCTTAATGTCTTAATTGAAGAAAAAAAAAGGAAAAATCCAACCTTTGAGAACACCAGTTTTCTTTGTGAATGAATAATGTATCGTAAATAAATAAATGTTCTTCCTTAAAATACAGGGGGCATAAGTATAGACACACCTATGTTAAATTCCCATAGAGGCAGGCAGATTTTTATTATTTCATGGATCCAGGATACTATGCATCCTGATAAAGTTCCCTTGGCCTTTGGAATTAAAATAGCCCCACATCATCACATAGCTTTCACCATACCTAGAGAGTGGCATGGGGTACTTTCCATAAGATCATCTCTCAATGCAAATCAAACCAGCTATTAGGCTAACTGAAATAAAACCAAATCTCCATTTTCTAACAGCAATTTGTTAGAGCCGTGAACGAAGTGAGAATGCGTTAGAAGTTTGGTGTCTGGGCCGGAATGCAAAGTCTCATTTAGTGGAACCTGCCAGATCTGGGAGCCTCCCGATCCGCCTGGCTAGTGTCCCTGGCTCTCCGTCTCTACCCAGCGAAAACTTTATGGTTCATTTTACTCACCACAGCCAGCACTGTCTGGCCCGGGGACGACATTGTAAAGGAGATGTAAAAATGTTACATAAAATGGCTGTTAGAAAATGTATGGGCGCCATAAAATCATTCCTCATACCATTAAAAGGGCAATACAGAGCCAATGTTTTATCGATGCATATTGTCCTGCTACAATAACCGCTGAGTCCCAGGGAACCAGTACCGATGGCCTTGGTCTTTACAGTTATGGCCCTCGACTTTCTGGGAAATTACTGTCAATTGTACCCTGCCGACAGGACGTATGAAGGCAAACTGTTCGTTTTAATGCCAGGAATAAGACCAGGAAGGAATGCTTATGCTCTTGTGCAAACCAAAACAACATAATTATACAGCTTCTGAACTTGATAATGAATTTGACAACTGCCGATGACATTCTCTTAAATCAATATGTATGACTTGTTTTCAACACAGTCCTTAGATGAGGTATTCCTCTACAGCCGGGAGTATCCCCAAAGTGTGGTGCGCGCACCCCTTGGGGTGCTTGAGGTGCCTCTAGGGGGTGCGCGTGAGGAAAAATGTAATTTTTTGTGGAATTTTTTATTATAAAAACCTAAAATTTAAAACTTTGCTTTATACATTTAAAATTAAAAACTTACATTTTAATAAATGAATAAATGTACCCAAAATGCACTTCAGTTCCTGCCAGTCAGCCTGTCTTTACGTAACGTATGTGTAGCGCAACACTACTAGCTTTAACGTTACCTATGTAGGCCAACTAGCTAGCCTACCAGCTGAAATAGTTTATTTACATAAATTGCACAACTGGCTAAAATTGGGAAAACTGTCAGGTGGGACATCTAAAGTCATGAAATAGGAGCGAGAAAGAAAGAGAATGAGGGATCGGAGGCGAGAAAAACGGAAGGATGCGTTGGGCCGGAAGGACCGGGACCGGAGAGCACAGGCAAATCAAAAGGACATATGCTCATCATCCAGGCAAGTAGGGAAAAGAGGCAACGAGGGTGGGCATCAGACTGGAAAGAAAACGAAGGAAATATGATGAAACTGAAGCTGTATGGAACCCTCTTATCTACGTTGCCACCTGAACACAAAGCATGCCAATGTAAGTCAAAAGCCCCTTACTTTAATTTGGCCAAAAAAGGAAAAGATCAAAAAAAGATTGGGGGTGCATCAACCCGGTCAGGATGTAGAAGAAGTCTTTGGGAACCGCTTTCTGAAGGTAATTTAATTTAAGAGCATCTTTGTTAAATCAATTCTGTGGAACTCAAATTTTCTACTTCAAATCAATTTCTTCTTTCATTTTCCTTAAAATAAAACTTGGTGAAAGTTTCATATAGAAGATCTTTCCTCCTTTGATGTCATCTGCTGGCCAGCTTACACAAACTCTTTCCTGCTCCACCCACTTTCACCTTCCACTCATGCGCCACCTTATTTCCACTTTTCGTCTGGCATCCCACAAATTTCAATCAAATCAAACCAATCAACCTTCCTCTGATGTTCAACAAACCAATCGAAAGTTCCATGTGCATTTACCCCGAGTCTGTACTTTGTGACCCTAATTACCTTTCAGTTTCTCTCTCCTTCATCACAAACCACAATCACTTTCTGGCTGCCTCACAGTCACCATGCAGGCCTATGCTTTTCAGCCTTGGTCCCTGAAACCCAGATCACTGCCTGTTTATATTCAGTGAGCATCCCATGTCTGGCTCAAAAACCAGCAGGGCAATGGATCCTGAAGGCATCCGATGTTTGCAGAGTGTCTTGTAAGCGTCACGTGTGTCACATTTGTGTTTGTTTTCTCCACTTTGCGCTGAGACTATTTAAGCAGGAACAGCTTTTGTGTGTTAATGTGTGGAATCCCCTTGTGAATGTATGTAAATGCATATATATTTATTAACACGTGACATATTGAACGTTGGATTTTTATTTATTAACTTGTAGCAAAGATAGATTTTAAAATTCTACACATTTCCTTCTGCTGATATATACACTATTCAGGGAATACAGATACAAAATAAAGATAAGATAAACATAAAAATGTGCTAATATGCACAACAATATTCTTGTAAAACACAAAGAAATTTCATTAAAAAACTCAAAACTATGAGGATATGTGGCTCGTTTTAAAAAAAAAAACACATCCTTGTTATCATCATTATTATAACTTATGTTTATGTATTATCCTCCCTACCTTGTCATTACTCATTACTAGCCATCCTCGTTACAAACCTCACCTCACGTCATGTCACAACACTAGCCAAACAACCTCCCACTTCAATATAAACCATTGCACTGTCCTAATGTCTGTATGGTTTAACACTGTCCAAAGGTCCTATGTCTTTTTGTCATGTTATATTGCACCAATAAAATAAAAAGGAAATGTGACTGCTGAAACATTTCCAGTGGAAATTTGAGCCAAGAGTGAACACAATGCAGCTGAGGATGTTTACATTCAGAGGGTCATCATTCTCTAAAATGTGTCACATGAAATGGAACAGTTCATCTGACATTGTTGCAGAGGAAGCATCTTGTGGAGGAAGCCACTGCAGACTAAAATGCCATAACTCATGACACACAGTATTATAGAATTTGCACTTTACTCTTTAGAGTAATTACCAGGGTAATTATTATTAATTAAGTATATGCAGAGGCATCTATCTGCCATGCAGATGAAAGCTTGAATACTGGAAAGTAACTGTATTAGTCTTGTATGATTCTTACACTGTTTAAAAAATATTCCTATTGTGTTATATAATAGTTTGTTCCTTGCAAATTTTAGATTGTGTTTTTTTATAATGTGATAGTTACTGAGTGTGTGTGTGTGATCTTTTGTTTATGGGAAATATGTGTGTGTGTGTGTGTGTGTGTGTGTGTGTGTGTGTGTATGTATGTTTGTGGGTGTACACATGCATGTTTATGTATGTGGGTGTGGATAAGTGTATTGCATATTGATGTGATTTTACATATATTCTTGTAATGTCTGTGATGTAATGGGTATGTATTGTGTGTCCAGTGTGGACCCCAAGGAAGAGTAGCTGACTTTTACGGCGTCAGTAAATGGGGATCCTTTTAATAAACAATAAACAATTAATGTGAAACATCTTGGTGGTGAATTTTGGATTTTTATGGACTGACTTCCTGGTTCAACTCTGACCTACTCTGCTTACGTAGTTGTAGTTACGTAGTTAGGCCCTATGTTAGGGTTAGGGTTACATTCCATCTGTAGTCCATTGCTACTGATTAATAGGTTGGGTGTAATTTGCTACCAAATTGGGAGAAATAATAATAATAATAATAATAATAACAATAACAATAATAATAATTTATACTTTATTAATCCCGCAAGGGGAAATTACAATGTTTACAAAGTGGGATAAAATCTGATAGAAATTTATGAAAAAGGAAATGTGGGAACATAGGGCCTAATTTTGGAAAAGAAATCTTAGAAATGTGGGAACATAGTGCTGTGGGAACATAGGGCCTAATTTTCAGTGAAAAAAAAAATTGAAATGCGGGAACATAGGCACGCTGTCGGTACTTTGGTGTGTCCAGTGTTATCATAACCAATACATTATTGAAAAAAAAAGACTAGATGGAACAACCCCGCAATATCCTTCGAATACTTTGAAAACTGTATTTATTTGCTGAAATGAAATGAATGAAAAGAGAAGCAATCAGAAGGAAAAGATTCCTGGGTGCTTCATATCATCTCTCAGCTCACCTCACTCCATTCCCATTTTCAAAATATTCTTTCTCTTCTTTGTTAATTTAACCAACTCATCCCGTCTCTCCTCCATTGTTAAGTCTTTGTCTTGTCTTGTTCTGGTCTTTCTTCTCTTTGTATGAACTAAATGCTAAAACTAATGTAAATACATGTCATAATTTAAACAAGTCTCCCAAAGAGAAACCGGTTTATCTCTGCCCTGTCAGATGCTGCTCTCCCCGGCTGCACTGTGGCTGTGTGTGTGTGTGTGTGTTGTGTGTGTGTGTGTGTGTGTGTGTGTGTGCGTGTGTGTGTGACCGCCGGCCAGCGAGCTCGTCACGCCTGCAAGCGCTTCTGGAGTTTAACTCGAAAACGCAGTTAAACATTTGTACTTTGGTACAAAATGTCACTTTATGAGGTTTTTTAACATTAATATGAGTTCCCCCAGCCTGCCTATGGTCCCCCAGTGGCTAGAAATGGTGATAGGTGTAAATCGAGCCCTGGGTATCCTGCTCTGCCTTTGAGAAAATGAAAGCTCAGATGGGCCGATCTGGAATCTTGCTCCCTATGAGGTCATAAGGAGCAAGGTTACCTCCCCTTTCTCTGCTTTGTCTAAAATGGCACATACTAAGGAAAGCTCATTGTGGGACTGGCTCTAGTGGCTGTAATTCTGCACCAAGGCTGAATTTCGGGAAAGAGACTTCAGATACAGTATTAGGGGACCACTAAGGTCTATATAAAAGCATCTAAAGAGCACCATGTCATGGGACCTTTAAAAAAAAAGAAAGATCCTTGATAGTCTACGTATATTAACAGCTTAAGAAGTCATAGAAGAAAGATAGAGTTTCAGATCATAGCTATTACAGTATAAGTGTCGTGATTTGTATGTGTGTGTTCATCTTCTGTACCTTGCAGGAGCATATAGCACAGCGGTCAAAGCTGGGTTTCCAGTCCTCTCCGTTGCGTCTGATTCCCTCTTCGTGTGGGCAGTCGCCGCCGCAGCCCGGACCAGACGTGCACACACAGTCGTAGCCTCCCGGGAGGTTCACACACACACTGTCATTCCAGCAGGTGTGTGTCTGCAAACTGCACTCATCGTTGTCTGGAAGACAAAGAGTAAGCCATGGTCGGTCATGCATCGGTGCACGTTTTCATTCATGACATTTGCTTTTTTTTTTATTCTATTTTATTTAATTTTTCTCTCTTAGCATGAACATGGTTTAATACATTTCGAAATCCCAAACATGTTTGGCTCACAGAATCTTAATAAGTTGTGACATTCCAAGACCAAAGGAACCAACCTGAATAGAGAGGACCGATGGCATCTACTTTTTTTGTTTCCATGTGGCTCAGGAAACACGTCTATCCCTACCTTTTATCAAGCCATGGCATTTAACTCTCTTTATCCTCACTATGTGAGAGAAAAAGAACAAAGTCCCTTTGACAGTAGCTGTGCTCTCCCCTGCCACCAGACATCAATCACACCCACATGACACTGACAGCAGGCCACTAGTGTTGCATGAACAAAGCAGAAAAACTGAAAAAAAGGAGAAGAAAAAAAAATCATGTTTTTGTTTGTGTGTTTGACTTTAACCATCTTTTCACACTGTGAGCAACACTGGTCAACAAGTCCATTTACTTTCTACACAGTTGAGAGAGACGGAAAGATGAAAAACGGTCACAGGTTTTAAAAGATTGATTTCCACACCTCCCCGTTTCCCTGAAGATACAGAATGTTTAGTTTTGTATTGCGCAACCTTACCATCAGGCAATCAAAAGAGCTATTCCTCTGCATGGTAGCAATTTTAGAACATAAAATGATCAGACTTAGCCCAACTACCATTTGTCTAAGCTGTACTTGGTCAGTTTTGTGTGTAGTTTGAGCGTAATGCTAACATAGCAAGTTAAATTGCTTATAGTCAAAACAACAACGGACATTTTCTATTTAAGCCTGTTCACCAGTGGTAGTAAAACACACATAATCGTTGTTCAATGTGCTGCTTGCATAGTGTCGTAGGGCACTACGCGATCACAGAAGGCTTGTATCATGGGGATGCAACGACAGTTTTATTGTCATTACTTAGAATTCCTCATGGGGGTGACAGAAACTATGCACTATAGCTTTATAATATGGGTTTGGAGCAGATCTCTGAATGGTATGTTGTATGGCTCACTTCATGTATCTAAATAAGGTTGATAAAAAAAATAAAGGATCTAATATTATTACTCAGTATTTCTGTTTTCTTTTAGCTGCCTTCAATGAATCCCATTTACCATAAGCCCTAGACTACCAGGGGATAAACATCAGGGCTCGACAAAAAGAGGTGAGTCCATGGACCAGTCGATGGTATGCACTTAGTTCAGACCATCGACTGACGTAATAACAACGAGACAAAGAGGACTGAAGGGTGTAGATGTTTTTAGACTTGCAGAGATCAGTTGGAGAATGACTTTGGATGAGAACTTTAGATGAATTTTACAGATATGGACGACACCAACGAATAGTAAACCTCAGGAACAAAATGAAAAAAAAAAAAAAGTCTTGTCATTAAATGTGTGAACAACTTGTTAAAACAATGTATTGTTATGAAAGGAAATACCAAAGCAGCAAAAAAACACATGACTTGCACTGCCAGACGGTAACATAAAAATGTTTAGAGCCTCTGGCTCAAGTTGCTCACATCATGCAACATGAATTTTTGTTTTCTCCAGTGGAGGATGATGAGCGGAATTCGGCAGGCAGACCTATTCTGGGTGGAGGTGAGACTTGGCTGATGGCTGTGGCCACACCAGCAACAACAACAACAACAATACACTGTGATAGTGCTGAATGCACACTCTAATTGGTTGCAGTATCAAGTTTGCTGGATACAGAGAAGGAGGAAAACAGCTCAGCCAAGAATGAATTTGTGCCAGCGACAGACTATTTGCATACACTAAATGAAATCCCTATCAGCCAGTCAGAACACTGTACCTCCGCTGGTGAGGGATTAATGCTCTTCATGCTACATTCACCACATTCAGCCACAAGCTGCTGCTTGCAGATCAAGCGTACTCTTACATGTAGACTATGAAAGACGGTCTTACAATGGAACACAAAAGCCCTTCGGAGAAACCAGCCAAGCACAGCCAACCATGAGAAAAACTTACACTCGCAACTATACATGTGCTGTTACACATGATAGCA
The DNA here is from genome assembly GCF_004354835.1 of Perca flavescens. Lineage (NCBI taxonomy): Eukaryota > Metazoa > Chordata > Actinopteri > Perciformes > Percidae > Perca > Perca flavescens. Next base: position 36,925,750 of record NC_041331.1, read on the forward strand.
CTAATCCCGCAGTGCATGTACACGACAAGACACATTCACACAGGCATAGATGCATACACACAGACACACACAACAAATAAACCCCTCCGACAGATGTTGGTAATTAGAAGGCATCAGAAAGCTTAGTATTTGAGTATTTAAATCATATTTCTCTGGTAGGTCTCCAGGCAGCCCATATGGAAAGGTCATGTATATCACAGGGAGAGAAAAGAAAATGATGCACACAGGCTGTCGTGCAGGGACACAGTGGGAGTCTATGGTGTATTATCCTCATCTTTCGGCACAATCTGTTTATTAAAGCCACCTGTCTCTCCCTAAAGCATTAGGTATAATAAAAGTGTTTCGAGATGCAGCCAATGTAGCTCTTAGTCAAAGCAATAAAGGAAAAAGGACTGCTGCTTGCAGCTGCTCGGGTCTTCACCACAACAATATGCAGTGCAACACAATGCAACATAATACAATGTAATGAAATCACACTGCTGCACAACAGAACGTAGAACTCAACAAAATCCAACATGAGCAAACAAGAAATAACCTACGGCAGCGAATTATTGAACACAACCTATTCACTTTAACGTCTCAATATATCACACTGACATATTACGACATGGTGTATTGTAACACACAGTACTGTAAGAATCTTAATGTGTCCCATAACTTAAGTTGTAAAACAAATAAACACAGCATTACGGCAACAGTGTAATGCTGACATGCAAATAATCGGCAGGTTTTGATTAGTTTTGTGTACAGCGTGTTTTATGCTTCTTTGTGTTGTTTTTTACCCAAGTGTTTTTCCTGAAATGTTAATTTGTGTTAGTTTATAAAAAAAAACACCATTGTCACAGTTCAGTAAATGTCATAATTATCTCAATGTGCCAGTGTTTTTGTGAACACTGCTCTATAAATAATACAAAAAATATACCAAAATTCCATCCGTATGAGAAATGGCCAGTAACTGAGGAGAATGAGATGGCTTAAGCAATTGAACAAGCTAATCAGAGGGACATTTTAGGCATCCAGTAGCTTAGACAACCATAGCACAACAAACACAAATACACACGTATATCTCATATACATTGCTTAAAAATTTAAAGAGTTATAAAAATAACTCACAGAAATTTAGAGTTAAAGGTGCTATGGTAGAGCGTGTGCAATGGTGGTAGTGCAAAAGAGAACAGTGCAGGGATTGAACAGTGCAATAATAGCTTATTATTAAATATTAACTATGACTATGAAAAGACAAGAATGTAAACATGATAGAATTGCTTGACAAACAAGAAAATAAATAATATACGTTAAGAACTATATATAACAGGGAATAAGTTATAAGATGTAGATTTTATGACCACAGTCCAGATAATTGCTATAATACCGGCGGGATAAATAACTCTTGCGCCCGACGCAAATCTAAAATGGGTTGGTCTGAAGTAGCTAGGTGTGGTTTGGGCGTAACGTGCAATAAACCAATCAGAGCTCCACCTCACATTCCCTTTAAGAGCAGGCGGGCTTGTTCCATGGCGGATTATGACGGCGGATTTGCCTGGCGCACGCCACCGGGGGGGGGGTCCGGGATGCGGCAAAGTAATAAATGCCCGTCTTGACCGGGTGGCGATGTTGCTGCGGCCTCTCGGGCGCATCTCCACAGTCTGGAGAGGATTGCTGCAGGTGGAGATCCCGCCGGAGTGTCCAATCCCGCCGTAGTTCAACATCACGTCTCCTTAAGTCCTCTAATATTTCCTCATTTATGTCATCAACTCATCCATGATTCATGGAAATTTTGTGTAAAACACAGCCAGCCACAAAGAATGCTGCGACCTTTTGAGGACTGTACTGTAAAGTGCCTCCTGACCTATCCAAACACCTGAAGCGCATTTTCAGTAATATTTTTTCCTTGTAATTATGTATGGTTTGCAAAAATGGGAACTGCTGCGTCCGTGTAGATGAGAGAAGCAAAATGTATGCACAATGTGCACACGCTACATTATGGCCAAAATACCATCTGAATAACACGCTACTGACTTTAGACTAGCGCCACTGACTTTAGACCAGGTTTTTCCTGGTCAGTGGCGGAATTGTTTTCTGAAACTGCAAAATAGCACCAGGGAACGTTTGCGCCTGAACACGCCTCCTCTTTTTGCTGAACCGCCCCCGGGGGCGCAAATACATTCCCTAATTTACCTCTGTGCGTCGGGTGCAAAATAGGAATTATACATTCGTCGGTGTACAAAGCCAATTGCGTTGAGTGCATGATAGGGCCCATAATGGTAGGGGCTGAGAGAGACAGGCTCATGCTGGAAAGTCCATTTCTCTCCTCCCCCTTTGTGTGGTATTGAATAGTAGGCAGTGCAGTGGAATCAAAAGAAAAAAGTCAATAGTCAGTTAAAGCAACAGTGGCCAACAAATTTAAATGAAATATTTTGTATCAATCCTCTGTAACTCAGTGCAATCTCTCATTCAGCATTTCTTTCATCTGTCTTTCATTCTGTCTTTCTAGTGCTCAATCTAAGTTGTACCACAAATCCCTTGACTACGCTGCTCATCTGTACATATTCACCACATGTGGGAAATACAAAACTAAAAAAATTTGTGAAATGTCTGTATGAAAAGACACTTTAGGTATAGCTCTTTAATGTCCAAACTGGAAGAGCTCACTTAAGTCACTTCACAGCAGGACGCCCTTGGAGTAGCACAGCCAGTTGCTCCATGTTTCAAACATGAATTAGCACCTATAACATAACAAAAGTGCTGTGTTGGTTTGAAAAGTCGCAGCACATCCTTTAACTGGAAGACCCTTTTCACAAGGGCACGCACCCACCCAACACTGAAGAATTCTCCAATTTGCTGTTGCGGCGAAACACTGGATAGCATTACTTGATTGTTTGACATTATTGAAAATAGTAGATAGTAGGGGTGTGATGAGACGCTTACTCGACGAGACGAGACACATCACGAGATTGGGTTCACGAGAACGAGACGAGATTTCTCGTCGAGGTGAAAAGTTGTCTCGTGAGGCGATGTGATGTCAGCGTGATGGAGCGTGGAATTACTATTGAAGATCGCCCTGCCACTTTTAAATCATTTGTGTGGCAAAACTTTGGTTTTCCCGCGGAAATAATAAACGGCGAAAGAGTGACAGACAAGACGAACACAATATGTAAACATTGTAAGAAAAAAATGCCGTATACCGCTGCTAACACGAGCACTATGCAAAAACACTTACAGCACCACCACAGCTCTCTAGTAGGCCTACGGCATTTTTTTCTTACAATGTTTACATATACAATGTGTACAACGAGATCTCGTCACACCCTTAGTAGATAGTGATGCTTTTTAGCTTCTGATTTGCATCTAAAAGTTAAAATAAATCTGTGCATAAAAAGCTTTCTCAAAACGTTAGCTTCTTCTGTCTCACTAATTCTCAACCTTAGTGCTTTCTGCTGTTTCCTTCATGGCAGTCACATACATGGGTTTCTCGGCAACGTCATCACTGCTTGCGCACGCAACCGGGGGGCAGAAAGAAGACGTGTTTTGTGTAGCTAGCTAGTAGAGGCATAGCGTAAATCAAAATGCCAAGGAGTTGTTGCGTAGTTAATTGTACAAACAGAGCCAGTGATGGGTGCCTGATGTTTAACATACCTAGGGGGAAGCATGCTTTTGCCAAAAACCGGCGGAGGTTATGGCTTCAAGCCATAAGAGGGGCAGTTTGGGGTCATGTGCAAGCAGTCAGGCTCCCATTGTATCAATCAGAAAAGTTGCAGCTTGTGGTTGTTCAGCTCAGTAATATCTACCTGTCAGGGCTGTGGTACTCGAGTCCGGACCATAGACAATTAAAGGTCCGGACTCGAGACAAGTTTAGACAGCTAGCTAAAGCTACGCCGATGTTTTGCTAACGTTAGAGCAACAGTGTTAGCCTAGCCTACTAGGTAAATATTACGACTGCCTTTAAACTCCGAAGGTAGTCGTCTGTGTCCACGTTGCCAACATAAGACTTGTGGCGTTAGTGCTCATTTTGTACATAACTTTATTGAATGAAATATTCAGCTTCGCTCCTCTGACATGGGTGGGTTTTTGTTACGTTACATACAAAGCTAACTGGCTATAGTTAGCCTACATTAGCTAACGTTGCCGAGACAGTGGCAGTAGAGCTTCGGCGAGCTAACCAAGACAGTGTTATGGCCATCTTACCCACAATCAACCTCTGCTGCGAAAAACAATCAACCTGCAGTGATGTTTTGAAACTAACATATCGTACCTTTTCCCAGAAATCCTGGCCATTATTTTAAGACATAAACCAACCGTAAGGGTACACTCAGGAGTAACACTGCTGCTAACACGGGCTATTACATTAGCCTAAAATGATAATTATAGCCATACATATATATCACAGTAACACTGCAAAATTAAAGACCGACAAACAGATCCAACTAAAATCGTGTTTTATTGAGTCAGCAGTTATATACAAACAATAAGGAAAGCTTAAAGGAATACGCCACCGGAATGCACGTCGAAATTCTAGCAGCGATGTTTCCCCATTGGAATGAATGGCAAACAGAGCTATAGCTAGCTTCTCATAACGAGAGCTCTCCAGCTCACAACAAATGATTAAATTGTAATCGGTCAAAAACGTTAGCTTTGTAAGACCATAGAGTATGTGTTATATAAATACCATGACAAAATTCAAAGTGTAAATATATGCAATGTATGTTGAAAGTCTAGCCGCGACGTTTCCCCTTTGGAATGAATGGCAAACAGAGCTATAGCTAACTTCTCATAACGAGAGCTATCCAGCTCACAAAATGATAGTTAGCTGACTGGTGCTGCTGCTCTCTGCTTTGATCTGGCTCTCTTATTAAAAAAATTGTACTTTCTGTTTGGTTGACTCATGAGAGGCTGTTGGAGGAATATTGTAGAGGGAAAAAAATCCTGTTAAATTGTCATTTGGACTTATTTCCCCTGCTGGCTTACAGCCTAATACTGCAACATTGGGTGGTGGTGGTGGTTGGGGGGGGGGGGGGATGGCAGATATACTGTCAAAGCTACACACACTTATCTGGTTAAAGAGTGACACACATGTCCATATTATGACACACACACTTGTATTTTTTACTGTAAAGTCTCGAAAATCAATGTCATTAATAGCATCTCTTAATGGCATGCAAAAACCTGCTTTCACTAATCGCATTGTATAAATCATATTTCCAGTAATGAATGTTTGCCAAAAGCCTTTGATCTTAAAGCACAAACAGATCAGTTAATGTCCAATTAAAATTGTAACTCATGTGAGTAATGTGATGTCTCTGCTAGAGTCTTTTGTTGCAGATGTGAGCTTTGTGTCGCTTTATTGATGTATGTATAGGACATGTAAATTGGTGCAGTCTGTGTGCTACTTCAGCCCATTCATGTAAAAGTGGTGTGCATTACTATCTGCCACACTAAGTGCGTTCCATCCACCTGTTGTATGCACATTTTCAAATTGCACGTAAAAAATCTGAATGGAAAGGGTGAAAAATCAAATCAAAAAAAGTTTTCTAAAAAAAAAAAAAAATGTGACAGTGCAATAAAAACAGGCTTTGCAGATAAATCCTGACAAACATGAAGCCTTTAAACATCACAGAAGAAAGGAAAACTGGCAGCAGACAAAAACATCAGACCTGTGTGAAACAATAAGGGAGACTGTTGTCGAATAAATACATGAAACAAACATGAATGCCCTATTTTGATCATGTTTTCGTCATCTTGTTTGCCCTCTTCTTGTGCAATGGATTAATGGCATCCGACTGCCATGCCACAGTGTTTTTCTTGATAAAACAACTCCTAATATAAAATCTAAATCTAATTTTTTGCATGAGTAGGAGTAGTGGTAGATGGAAAAGCACATGAGCATTTTCTTTTAGTTGCCAAAGTCAGACAATTTCAAATCCTAAACATAAAGGCTTTAAACAATTTCTTTTTTATATTTTTAGTATTAAACACTTAATCTTTTTAGACGTGAAATTTGGTTCTGAACAGTTGTAATAGTGAAGGATCGAAGCTATAGTCAGCTTGGGTAATAATTTTCTCTCAGCTGTTGATTTGTTTAATACATACATTTAAACATTTAAAGTCTTCCTTGAATATTACCATTATGGGAAATATAAACTTACACTGCTGTACTTAAATACATTCCATTTATTTGTGCTGTACCCACTTCCTCTCAACCTCCCTGAGAAAAAGAACATTTTATTATTATTTTATTTAAAAGATGATAAAAACAACAGCCTACCTTGTTTTATTCAATGTGTTTTTATTAGAATTATTTTAAAATAAAATTATTTTCTTTATAAAAACAAGATTTGGTCTTAAAAAGCATATTTCATAAATTCAAAAAAGAAAGAGTGGGGTCGTCTTATAATCAGGGTCGTCTTATATTGGGACCAATACGGTATTCTGGATGGTGTTCAATCTGTGTGGTAATGTGACACAAAGTGTCCGCAGAGTAAAGTCTGACATATACGGTACGTCTGTCTATCACTTTCCATAAGTTTGAGTGAAACGACTTTCTAGGGGAATGTGCTGAAATCATACAGTACCTCTCTCCTCGAAGCAAATTAATCAAACCCAACTGCTGATGTTGCACTTTGATTTAAAGGTTAAGTGAATTCAAACGCGTTTCAATCAGTCAAGCAGTCCTGTTTGCGGCATCCATTACAACTTCACACGAGGCGCCACAGGCAGAAATAGAAGCAGTGCCTTGGATTTGTTGAGTGATATTTAGATAGAATGTCATCTGTAATATGCTGAACCACTGGAAATTGTGATGTTCAGGTAATGTCAGTACCAGGAATGAGTAAGCAGCTGTACTTGTATTTGTTGCTATTAGTAATTTTTAGCACGGTAACATGCTAAACTAAGATGGTCGCCATGGTAAACATTATAGCATGCACGTTGGAACCTATTTTCCGAAGTAAGCCATTTCGCATAATGAGTACTTTTACTTTTGGTACTTTAAGTATATTTTGATGCTCATACTTTTGTACTTTTACTTAAGTAACATTTGAAATGCACGACTTTTAGTATTTCGAATATTTCAGCACTGTGGTATTGCTACATTTACTTTAGTAAAGAGTACTTCTTCCATCGCTGACTATAAATCACTGAAATCCTGCAATGATACAGCAAGGAAAAACGAAGCAGTGGAAAATCCTGTTTGGTTTACATACTGTTAACATGCAATGGCATAATAAAAGGCCAAGAAACGATGAAATATTGCATATTATTAAAGGGTAACTACCGTTTTTTTTCAACCTGGGCCCTATTTTCCTATGTTTTTGTATGCAAGTGACTGATACGAACAACAATCTTTGAAATTGATTCAGTATTAAGCGTGAACGCTGTAACCGGCAGCCACAGACCAGGCTGCAATGTAACCCTAAGGGGCAAATGTGCATCATCAATTTGGTCTAGTAAAGGTGCTTTATTTTGCAACTGAAAGGCTTAGATTATTATTCTAAGTGTCTGACAACATTATGGAAAGGATCCCTTCAGAGACAGGCCTTTTTAAAACATCTTTAAGACCTTCTATTTAAGCAGAAACAGCTCTGAGGTTGCTAGCGCTAAACCCACCAGACTAAAGAAGACAGACTAAAGAAGAGTTTAAAAAAGCAATACTTTTAGCATGTATAGAGCCAACATATTTTCACATATAAATCTGTAAACTATGTGTTTATTTCAAGCAAAACTATAGTTGTGATGGTTGGAAAAGTGGACAGATGACCCCAAACGGCTTTTCATAGTTTTATTTTGTTTTTGTCGACTTTGAATGAAGTGTATTTTATGATGCTAAAATGACTGTTTATTTACATGGAGTCTGGTGGCTTTAGCGAACGCAATTTCGCGGATGTTTTTATGTTGAATAAAAGGATCGTACTCTTTAACAGAAATGTTGATCTCCCTAGAAATCATCTATATAAACAGAGCAGAGGCAAGCTGGTTAATAATTGACAGTTAGGACTTTCACTGTACCTTCTTGTTCTATGCATCATCAACACTGTGGTTTAACACACAAGCCTGGTGTTTCTCTATTTCCGTCTTAAAGTCTGCCTCTCTCTTGCTTTGTGGGCGAGAACATGGGACATGGCACGTGACACAAGTGTCTATTAGCGGCACAAGGCTAATATGTGTTCCCTGTGAAAACCTCATCAGGCTTGTGTGGGTTTTACACCGCATGGTTAGATCTCGAGCTGTGAAGGTGAGAAGACCGGTGATTGAGCCACTTGTTAAGGCTTCTGGGTGGCTTCTGGGTTAGAGAGCAAACGCACATACAGTACATTACATCACAGACTGAGCTGATGTCTACATGCTAGATTTTCAAAGAGGATACATGAGACAAATAATGGCAATCAAGTGATCGAAGGACACTAGAGATAAAAGACACTTGGAAAAGGAAGCCACTCAGTGACAGTATTCAGAATTCCTGAGCGAACACAGGAAGGGGTGGGGGATGGGTGGGGCTTGCGGGCGGTGGGCACGCAGAAGTTGAGGGGCTGGTATTGCAAGCAGTGACAAGGATGTTTACATTTGTTTTTAATGCATGCTCACCAATGCAGGAGCTCCCATCAAGCAGGTAGGAGCCATTGTCATGGAAGCCACTTCTGCATTCACAGTGGTACCAGCCGGGCAGGTTGACACAGCGGGAGTGGTTGTGGCACTCAATCAGGCCCTCTGCACACTCGTCAATATCTGAGGACACAAACACACACAAACACACACACACACACACACACACACACACACACACACACACACACACACACACACACACACACACACACACACACACACACACAGTAGCATCAGCATCAGTCTAAATTATCTTAGCAACAAACCGAAACCTGACACTTTCTTTTTTTTAGCCCATTCTTTGATCCTTGCTGGTTACAACAGTGGAGTTCGATCCAATCAGAGCAAACCGCCGCCACAGCGGCAGAGCTGGGTAAGCTGCTTGCCCACATTAGACAGCTAACATCTCTGCAGTCTGTCTGCCACAGCAGGGATCAAAGTCTTTTGGAAATCACACCATTTGACAGCAGAGGTGTTGCCTCCGTGCACGTCTCTTATTTCTTCTCCTCGCTCATTCTGCTGTTTCCACCCAGCTTGCTTTGTTTCTGGTGTGCGGCGTGAATACGCACGGCTCATCTGTTATGTACGGCGTGAACTCTGCTCCTCATCTGCTCCTCATCTGCAGCTCTCTCGCTTCGTGCTGCAAAGACCCGACCTGTGCACACACCCCTTATGGTTAAAGCATGACCTTCAGTCACACTTTCAATTACCTAAATGTGAACCATAGCAAACAGGAAAAGGTAGCGAGGGACTGCTCGATATAAGTGTCATGTCTGTGTATACTGTATCTCATATGGTTGCTGAAAGGGGGAAACTCTACATTTTCAAGCAAATCAACAAGTGCAGTATAGTTTGTAGCTTGAGTTGAGGCATGGTTCATATTATGTAATGGTAATGGATTCTAGGAGGGTTTGTATAAGAGAGAGAGAGAAAGGGTATTAGAGTTGGTTTATAGATTATCCATGTAGTCTGTCAAAGCAGTACAACCAATAACACAAGTGAAGTGACATCTTGCTTTCAGATTTAGGTTCTGTAACTTCACAGCTTCAATAGCTGCGTATTTCTTACAGAATCTGGTTAATGGCTTTATAATCACGATCATGAATGAAATTCAAACAGTTTAAAATGCGTCCTGTTCTGATGTTGTATATTGTTAGAAGTAAGTTAATCTCAATACTTGCAAGTGGAAGGCATAAGGAACTAAAGATGACACTGATATTAATATTCTCATTATTCAAGAAATGTGCTTAATGTGGCATGTCACAGCAGAGCGGACAGTCTCACTGTACATAAAACAACGGTTCTATAACTGCCACAGTCAGACTGATGGCAAAAACATAATAAAACACAGAAAAATTCACTGTGATTATATGTGCAATAATTCTCACTACCTAACTCTACTGTAAAATACTACTGTGCAATATTTGCAATATTTATGCTTGTTACAAATGCATTATCCCCCATAGTTGTATCATCCAGTTACAGTATTCATAATTTATCATGATTTTTGCCCTCTTTTGTATAGTATCTAAGATTATTTTGTCTTATTTTAATTTATTTACCTTTAAATATAACTTTATTTACATTTGTACTCTTTACTTGACTCAAAGAGCCTGCAAAAAAATTCCTGGACTGTTTGGTGTATGTACAAATGGCAAATAAAAAATCTTGACTCTTGAATGCCAGTAGTTTCTCTTTGCTTATAGTCTTTGCGTTAAGCTAGGACAAATCTCTTTACTAAATATGCAGTATTTACATATGTAGTGTAGTTCCATTTAAAGTAAACGCAGAGACAGATGCATCTTTTAAACATGAGGGTAGATTGCGTCTCTCAACTGAAGACGAGTCTGTAGCATTTCTTGTTTGCCTTTGCAATTTACGATAGCAGACAGCTTTCTGATCAGCCAGAGATGCGTGAAGCCGATAAATGTAAACAGATGAAAGTGATGTTGATCTTCTAATCAAACTCAAAGAAAGCAAACACTCATATTTCCCAAAATGTCAGCATATTCCTTGAATCAAAGTTTTTCTGTTAGATAAAGTTTTAATGCATACGTGTTCTCCAGAATTGTACAGCTTATCTGCACAATAACTTTTCAATCATTTTATAGTTTCCACTGAGAACACACACTCATCAAGTCCATCAAAACAAGTTTTTTGAGAATAATATGGACTTTTAGTACAAAGGGGGTATACAGTATGTTGAGGTCACTGTATATTTACTTAGAGATGAGTTACGGCTAAAGAGATAGAAAAGATGTGAGAATACTGAATACTAAATGTGCCAAAGAGGTCATTATATTTGTTAATTTGTAATAAAAAACTGAGATACAACATGTTATACCAATTGATGGGTTAAGATAAGACAGAATATTTTGGGAAAAAAAAGGTTTAAAAGTTGGTTATAATGTTGTTTTTCTTGTACGATATTTATGGTAATTTATACTTTTCTTTTAAATCATTTCATCTATTGAGGGGTTAGGTTTATATAGTATTTCATAAAAATGTTTTTTTGAGGAAGATGATTCTAATGTTTTGTATACCTTTACTGATTTACATAGACTACACTGTATATTAAGAAACCAGAAACAACTTTAGATAGCCCTTGGATGAAAGCGACAACAGTTCGGGAGAATAATGGGTATGGCATATTGGAGAATTGCCTTTTTATGTCAAATATGTAGCACTTTGAATTGCCTTGTTAATCTAATAAAATCACAAAAGCAGCCCCACCACTGCGGCTGTCCCCACCACACACTGGATTTCTGTAAACAGTTGACACTACGAGAGCAGTTAACATATGGCATCAACTTATAGCTACAATTTTTTTACAATCCATAAAAAAAAAAAAAAAACTGGCTTTCTGATTTTGTGCTTGTAACATTTTCCTGTTGCTCCAGCCCTGCTGTGAAAGTCACAGTTGATACCTTTTGCCATGTCTTAAAGATCACACACAAAATGTACACACACACACACACACACACACACACACACACAACAACACACACACACACACACACACACACATCTCTAGATAAAAAAAGGGACTCAGGGCGAGCTGTTTAGCAGTGTGTGTGTTGTGGTTGTGTGGTTAGCCTGCTGAGCCGCTGGTAATAAGACGTGACAGCTGCTGGGAGGGCTGCCCTCTGCCTGCCTCTCAGGTCAGAGTTACACCCAAAGATTCCCTCTCTGAAACATACCAAGATTAGAGGTGACTGGTGGCTGAGAGCAGCTAACCCTTTCACAAAAGAGCAGTGCTGTGCATGTGCATGAGAGGGCATACGTGCACCTGCTTGGGCCGGTCACACTGCATGATTTAATCCAGAAGCGATAACAGTCCTTCAGTGGTGATACAGTGCATCATTAAGTTTCAAATACTGACCCTGATTCAATTTAACGGGACACATTTTTATACTTCAAAACAAGTGTGTGCTCCAGATTTAATTACATAATAAACACCTTACACCAAGGCCCAAACACTACTTGAAGAGTGAGACTTTACAAATGGATGCTTTTTTTTCTAAGCAATGGTTAATTTCTTACACTGCACTGCAACTTTTATTCCTGTATTTTATACCCGTCTAGCTGCTTCTTTATTTTCTATTCTCTTTAATTAATGTTTTTTTTTTTAACTGCTCTTTAATGTTTTATGTAAAGCACTTTGAGTTGCCTTGTTGCGAAAATGTGCTATATAAATCAAGCTGCCTCGCCTTGCTGTTGGCTCCTTAGTCTCGCTTTGCCACACCCTTCTCCAAAGCGCGCCGAAGGAGGGTCTGGCTACTCCACATAGCATTGGTGGATGGGAGGAAAATGTGCTCTGGTTTAATGGCATTTCTTTATTTCTTTAAACCAATCAGAATTGCCATGAGCTGCTGCAAAATAGTCGTGCGAGTGAAAACTCAGATTGGACAGATAGTCTAGCTAGCTGTCTGGATTTACCCTGCAGAGATCTGAGGAGCAGTTAACCATAGTCCTCAGAAATCCACCGGAGTTTAAAATTCCAACACAAAGAAAGCGGAAGGAAACGGAAAACATGCATCCAGCGGAATTTCAGAACAAGTGAGCACACACCGGAGGTCCAGCTGCCAGTTTGACAGCAATGAATATCTGTCCAGTTTTGTACTGTAGCTGTTTGTCAGTAAGGTTATTTGTTTTCTTAATTTATTTTACAACTAATGTCCATTAAAACAACTTAATTATTAAGGTTAAAAAAAGACAATAATATAACTATAATATGACAATAATATTACAATATGGCAATTAAATTAAATGTATTCCTTAGCCCTTGGAAAAACAAAGGGGAGAGCACATGTTATTTAAAACCCCATTCATCATTAATGTGTATATAATAACTAAGTGGGTAAAGGCAAGAACTGTCTGGTAAGTTAAAAAAATGTAATCACTTTTACTGTAGTTGCATAAATACAAATTACGATATGTTTAGGAACATTTCCACCATCACATATCACAGATAAAGATAAAGGCTACATCTTTGAAACCAGGGACAGATAACACTTGTTATCATTTCACAATATTACGATATCCAAAATCTAAGACGATATCCAGTCTCGATATAATATTGATATATTGCCCAGTCCTACAAAGGGGAAATACTGATAAGAAAGATACACCAATGGGGAAAAAGTGTAGCTTGGTTGTGATCAGATCAAATGTTGTATTGAATTCACTTTGTTGCTGTTTGACTTTACAGTCTCCTGTTAACCTTCACATGAATATACACAGGGGTTCAGATTAGTAGGCAGTGAAGACAAACATGTCCAGCATCTTCAAAGAAGAATTACAATGAACAGAAAATAACACACTTGCAATCTTTGTTATCTTTCTCATGTCATATTTGTCTAACATTTCATTATGGCAAAGCTGTCGGGGTTGTGTCCAAACACTGTATTTATTTAACCCCGCGACCGATCACAGCAGCCATCGGCCAGTGTTGCGACAACAGCTGTTGGCAGCTCTAACTTACAACATGGGCAGACCGCACATCACTTTATACAGCATGCAGTCTGACTCTACTGCCAATATCACCATCGCTACTCAAAGTTGCTGTATGTCACAGTTGCAAATAATGCTCAACGCTACATGCAAATTTATATCACAGCACAGTGATTTCATCAAAATGAAACAAAAAATGTTCGTCATTTATTCAACCCCTTTTTTAATTTGCTGACATACATACTTTCTACGTATTATGTTTCATGTGGAGGGAGCTTTGTAAGAAAAGCAATAATGCCTATGGTTGGAACAAGGGCAGAAACAACAGGCAGCAGTACAGCCAGCCTTCCTAATAACAATAATTCGGCCCTGGTCTCCGACATATCTGTCCATAATTTATGAAAAGTGGCCCATTCTAAGATGTTTTTTAGTGCTACTACAAAAAAATCTACCACTTTAATTGTGAGGAATATGAGGTGCTGCAATCCTGCTTTCATCTTCTGGGAGAAATGCTCCCTTTCTTGTCTGTAAAAATTATGATTTTCAACATTTCTTTCTCTGCCTGGCTCTCTTAACGGAAGACAGTGGACATGTGTCATATTTTTGTGTGAAGGTGTTTAAATCTGGGTGACCAGCGTCTTTGGATAATACAGGAGAACAATTAACCTCACCAAATTAACCAAACAGTGGAATGTTCTTGACTGGAATGTTACCGGATCAGAATCAGAATCAGATTCACTGCCTAACAAGTTCGCACTTGAAAGGAATTTGCCTTGGTGTATTAAGTGCATACAGTAACCAAACTATATTAAAAAGGGAATTAGCAATAAAGCAAATTACTGCTGCAGTCAAGAACATAAATACAGAAAAAGTATGTGAAAAGACACATTAACAAATACGCAATATAACTACTTTGGAAAGTAAAAGAAGGCTGTATGGTTTGCAGGTTGTGCAAAATTGATCAGTGAAAAGTTCCCCTGATCCCAACACAGCTGATTTAGCACAGCAGAATCAGTTTGCACATCTTTGCGAAATAAGTTGTACTGGAAATCTGGTGAATACTGTCCGGTCATACAGTGGCTACTGTAGGTTGTCGCTGGTTTTGTTTATGACAAAGTAGATGCGGAAGGGAAAGCTTGGTGCTGCTCCTTTTCCTTAGAGCAAAGTTATATAAAATTGGTGTCACAGCTAACATAATGGCCTGCTCCCCTGCACATTTTCATGTTGTCTCTGTTCCCTTAGAGGTCAGCATTATCAAGATGGTTCAATTGGTCAACGGCGTGAATTTCCATGTCAAAATTTTCAACAACAACAAAAACACAACACAAGTTAACCAGGACTAGTCTATCAATGACGTTTCATTTCCGGGATTGTTCAGGTACTGCCAGAAATTTCGGCTGGATGTCCGTCACCTTCCGCTTTCTTTGTGTTGGCATTTCGAACTACGCTGGATTTCTGAGGACTATGGTTAACTGCTCCTCAGATCTCTGCAGGGTAAATCCAGACAGCTAGCTAGACTATCTGTCCAATCAGAGTTTTCTGTCACACGACTAAAACAACCTTTGAATGTACACGTCACCAAAACAAGTTTCTTCCTGAAGCTATTTTGCAGAGGAACCATTGCTCCGTGCACCGCCCATGGCGACTGTGACTGGTTTTTCTCCCATCCCGGAATGCTGTGTGAACTAGCCAGACCCTCCTGGTCTGTCAATGCAAGACTAGTATAGGCCTTAAAGAGCATTATTATATGCATTACATCAAGATGAAACATTATACCAATGTTGCCAAAATCCAGCCCGACTTTTGGAGCATGTCAAGAAATTAAAATCAGATCTGTAGTTTTGTCAGCACAACACACACGTAATGATGGAGCCACCAGGAATCAGGAGGTGAAACTGCAAACCTGAACTGAAAAGATTATCCGTCTGATCTGAGACCTGTGATAATCCACTGAACCAATTGTAAGCACAGAGACAGCTAATTCCACCAGGACTCTGAATCTCTTTTTATGGAGAGCACGTTATTTATACCCCATTCATCACCTGCATAGTAAAAGCTTTTTATTTAGATGTAATAAAAGCTAATTTCATTCACACACAGTCAATAATTCCTGTTGCTCAATAGTCTTATAAAGCTATTTGTTAGCATGTGTGTGTGTGTGTCTGTGTGAACAGCCCTCCATTCTCTTTGTCTGTGGCAGTGAAGTGGACAGGTGACCTTCCCGTGGTATAAAGTACAATATGCTTGAGCGTACACACACACACACACACACACAAACACACTACACACACACACACACACACACACACACACACACACACACACACACACAATCAATCTTTGTTACAGCCACGGAAAGAAAAGCAGCCAGACAGCATATCACATTTCCCTCTGTTTCCTTGCATTACAATGCAAACGAGAGCACTTAGTACTTTCCGCAGGGCCTCACTTATGCCCCCGTCTGTAGATTTTCCCAATGGGGACACGTGAAGACTTTATGACAGCCCGGACTGTGAAGAGCTGTGAGTTTTAGCTCACGGGTGAAAATGGGAATTAATCTACACATAGTTAAAATAATCCCCAAGCTCTCGGTGAAATCCTCTGGCCTGCTGAGCTTTACATGATTACCCCTATCTCCGCTGTACTAACCTACTGAAACAACATCATGGAAAATGTCACAAAGGGGATTCACAGTAATGTGTCCTTAGACAGAAACAACAACCGACGTTTGTGTTTGCTGCTACCCGATATTCTGTTGCCAGTGAATGGTCATAAAACTAACAACCTGCAGGACTGAAAGAGCAGTTAAAGTGACCACAGACTACAGACAAACACTAATGAATGCATGCAGCGCTAGACTGATATCTTTACTAATTTAAATTTACCGTGATAAAATATCTGCTTGCTACAACAACAACTTGCCATTGACATGATACAGTATCTAAGAGCAGCAAGGACATTAGGTGTCTGTAGGAGTTTAAAGGATGACATTGCTAGTAAGCGTTTATTTGGGGATTTGCAGTTCAGAAGACAAGTTATTTAGACATCTGGGTCACATATTTTTCAAATATATTCACTTAATTACTGTTGATAACACAAAGTCATATGTAACCTGGACGTCTAAAATAAAAACTTGCATGTTTCAAAAAAATCTAGCCCAGTTTTACATCTTTTGACCTGCAAATCATCCAATCTGTGCGTATTGGTATTTCAAATAATCCCATGAAAATACCAAAACCAAAAACTAATGTATGTTGCTAAAGTTTTGTACGTGTAGCCAAGGCCTGACACCCCATTCACATCCATTGTCATCCAAAAAAGTATTTAAGATTAGGAGCCATAGTGTTGCACTCGGTGACATATTTCTTTTCAACGCAATGAGTTTCATCAGTGAACTGAGCTAGGAATTGGAGACTGGATCAGAATGTATCTAGCCTTAGCCTGAATATAGCCCTCACATGCCCATATGTACACTGAAAGAGCTTTTGATTGCTGAAATCACTCCTCCTGGCTCTGAAGTGGTCGACTTCGAGTTTGATTCCAATAGAAAAGATAAGGCTTAAAATCTGCAGTCCTTGTTCTGTGCAAATATCCCTTCTAAAGTTTAGCTGATGCTTTTTTGAGTCTTCAGGAGTTAAGAGTTAACCAAAGTAAGTTGGTATCTTCAAAAATGAGGTTTCATTCTTCTTAGAAAACAATTAGTTTTTACAAATGTCTCAGTACAGTACATTACATTTCATTTAATCCAAAGCAATTTCCAATTAAGTGCTTTCAACCTTGAAGGTACAAACTTCGGATTTGCTCGGCATATCCATCTGGGAACTTTCCGTTGGAGAACTTTTGGGAAGGGCCAAAAATACTGGTTAGCTGATTGGATAAACCATCTGTCTATCACCACCTATGTTGGTGATAGACGGGCCAAATCAACCAATCAGATCAAACTCGTGCCGAAATCAGTCGGGAGAAGAGCAAAAACATATTTTCCTCCGAGAAAAGCCTCTAGTGCCATTTTTTTTTTGCATTTCTTTCAATGAAGGAATACTTTCTAATTCGGATAAAACTTGCGCAATAGCTACGCTCTCATCCGTGGAAGCCGCCACGTTGTTTAGACTGAACAGTCACTTCTCGTTGCGTCACACTTAAACCCGCCACAAAACCAAAGCTGATTGGTCGATCGTTTGGCGAATGGTTCCAAATTTTTTCTATCTCAAGATGCCAGACTGATCTGCGAGTGGAAAACGCTCTCACAAATTTTTTCTATCTCAAGATGCCAGACTGATCTGCGAGTGGAAAACGCTCTCACAAGGCTAACAAACTTGCGTGAACAAGTAGTAAGTGCAAAAACATTTAACCACAACAGCTGTGGGTTTTGTTGCTGTTGATGTTGAAAACCCTCGTTAGCCACCACTCCCCAACTCCACACTTCACACTAAGCTAGCCTGATTACCCGAAGCAGTTTCAGTCACAACCTTAGTAAGGCCACAAAATTCTGGCTAAAAACACAGCAAGTCCAGCAAAACACACAGCAGAAGAAGAAGCAGCAGAGCCAACAATAAAGCAGCAAAGACAAGAAGCAAACAGCAGCAGAATGAGCTAAATCAGCAGAACAAAAGCAGTCAATTTAACCTTAAGGCAGCAGATTCAATGACATTCGGCAGAGAAGCCTAATAAAGTAAGTAAGTAAGTAGTTTTCCGGCTGTCTAGCAGTAAGTCACCTCAGAAGTCAAATCCACTCTGTCTGATATACTGTCTCTAGAAGTGTATTATTCAAGTGTTGTTCTTGTTAAAGAAGCAAAAGAAAATCGCAATACTAAAATACTATTGAATCAAAATACCAAAAAATTGCAATACTGTACAAAACAAATTGGCACCCGTGTATCGTGAAAGAATGGAACCGGGACAAAAACCTATAATCCCAGCCCTAATATCTTAGTATCGTATTTAGATAGACTTAAACAAATCTGAAAGAACCTATCCTTTAATGCTGCTTAGAGGATGACTTAACTTTACAGTGAGGTATTTTTTAACATTTTCTTTGTCAGTTTTACACATTACATTACACACATTATACCATATATACACTCAGCTGCTGCTGCTGTCATATCCTGACATACCCTCAACAGTCACATTGAAGCAAACTTGTTATCTCTAACCCAACCACATACTCTGAAGTAGAGTGTGTACATTACACCGACTTCTTTGACAAAGAAGTAGTATGTCCATCACAATTTGTGAACTGGGAGTTCATCATGAGATCCGCGGTTCAGTTTATATTAAAATAATAAAGCATTTTATAAAATAAATTACAAGGATCCAACAGTGGACCTGTGGCGAAAAGCGGGTCAACGTGGAAGAAGATGAAAAGATCAGCGTAAAGATCGACTCAGTTCCCATTTGCTTTATATTTAGATGCTCTTAACGCCCCACTGAGCTACAGTATACACCACAGAGGAGAGAAGACAGTGGATCCATCATCTGCTTTATTACAGAGGAAGGAAGAGCAGCAGAGAGGCAGAGGGAGATGGAAGTGGAGACAGACAGATGTACATGAGGGACGTACAGTGAGACAGTAACAGAGTTTGACAGATGAAGAGAACGGTTGAAAGTAAAACAGAGACAGACACAGAGAACATGTCGTGCACCGAGTTAAAACAAGAACCTTCTGTACAGCTTGAACATGTTGCCTGCAGCAAGTCTTCAACTGAAACTCCACCAACTATTACAGCACTTTAAGGACATATAAGTATTTTATGTAATGCTTTTATAAAATACTTAACGGCATAGTATTATTATTATTATTATGGTACTATAGTGGTATTTCCCAAAAAACGTATGAGACAGTTAATAATACATGAAGTCAAACAAAGTACGGCAACTTCTAATGGAAGATAAAAGTTCATTTTTAAATTTAACTCATTCAATAATTTTAGATCTAGAAACACTAGAAACTAGAAGGGCACTGGGCCAGCGCAGACCTCTGCCAAGCCCATGCTCTATCTTGCAATGTTAACAAAAATCTATCCATCTATCCATCGTCATCTTATCATGTTATCCGGGGTCAGGTCGTGGGGTCAGCAGCTCCACGTTCCGAGGCCAGGATGGAGATATAATCCCTCCACCTAGTCCTGGGTCTTTCCCGAGGCCTCCTCCCAGCTAGATGTGCCTGGAACACCTCCCTAAGGAGGCGCCCAGGGGGCATCCAGATGCCCGAACCACCTCAACTGGCTCCTTTTGATGCAAAGGAGCAGCAGCTCTACTCCGAGCTCCTTACGGATGACTGAGCTTCTCACCCTATATCTAAGGGAGACGCCAGCTGCCCTCCTGAGGAAACCCATTTTTGCCGCTTGTACCCTGGATCTCGTTCTTTCGGTCATGACCTCCAGCCTTCATGACCATAGGTGAGGGTAGGAACAAAAATTGACCGGTAGATCGACAGCTTTGCCTTCTGGCTCAGCTCTCTTTTCATCACAACGGTGCACGTGACTGTAATACCGCCCGTGCTGCCCAGATTCTTCTGCCAATCTCCCGCTCCATTGTCCATTGCTCACTTGCGAACAAGACCCCAAGGTACTTGAACTCCTTCCCTTTGGGGACGGACTCATTCCCTACCCAGTGTAGGCACTCCATCGGTTTCCTGCTGAGAACCATGGCCTCAGGTTTAGAGGTGCTGATGCTCTTCCCAGCCACTTCACACTTGTCTTCGAACCAATCCAGCAAGTGCTGAAGGCCATGGACCGATGTTGACCCATGCAAAACCCTTCCACCAAGTTTCATGAAAAAGTATTACTTTAATTCAATACATTTCAGAAATATCTATCAATTCGCATTTTAAGACACTATGCTACTTTTAATATTTCAGCTGCAATTTGTCAGCAGAATCAAGTACATGCACATTTCCTTTAAAAGAATGTACCCTTTTCTATATACACTTTTCTAGTTTGATATAAAGATTTGTGCTCTCTCCAAATGTTCAGGATTTTGTTCATACATCATCTTTCATCCCCTTCTAGCCCACTTTGAAATCTAAACATACCCTAACGTAAATTGTACAGTGTAGAGTCAATGGTGGCTCAGACGTAAGTATACAGTTAGTAGGTATCCGACCTTGTTCTTTTGTAGCTTCTGCAAATGAGATATACATGTAGAGCAAAATAATTTGACACCCAGAGACAGACACATTTTGACATAGAGAGACAGAGTGACTTTGCACTGCATCACATCTGTGGCAGTCTCGGGCAGCAGCCAGAGGGCCACAGGGAGGAGCCTCATTAGCGGAATGAGTCCATATTTTGCATCCTATGAAGGAGGAGAGCTGCATTCTGCACCTCTTCTGCTTCTTGCTTCAACACTTTATTTTCTTATTTGCATAATATTTTTTCCTCCCTCTCCCCCCTCTAAAGTGGTTCAAATAGAAGTATTCTGCAGATGCAATGTAGTTATTTTTCAAACCAATCCTACATTTTGTCAGTAATCAAAAATCAATATACAGGCACAGATCTAAAGTTGACGTTTGGATGTAGAATGTCTTTTTCAGAGAAGAGGAATTAGCTTGCCACATTAATTAATTGATAGATATTTAATGTTGTCTATTGGGAGGTTAATTAGTCCTGATTGCTTTCATAAAATGTATTACACGCTGATTGCCACTGATTACATCTCAGCAGTTCAAATGCTCAGACTCGAGAGTTTATCTGAATTAGTTTTAGTATTTTCTCCAAAACAAAAGTAAAACGTGTTGTAAAAGAAAAGAAGACACATAAATGATTTGACTACAGAGTGACAGTTTATTTGTATTTCCAAGAATTTAAGGTATGGAAATGCACAGCTTCAAGTTACTAACTCGCACTGGGGTGACTGATGATTAGCCAATCAGCGCCAGGGGCGGGACTAATGCTGTTGTCAAGCAGCACTGCCAAGCTGTGTTTACATAGAAGGGATGACAGCATGTCATTAGAGTGCGGATACACGACCCGAGCCCGACGGGACGGGATATTTAGAAATTATTTTTTGGGTTTGGGTCAGGCTCGGTCACATCAGCGTGATAAGGCATTGAACATTTCAAATTTAAAAAAGCTTATTATGTAGGTGCGTGCCTGTGTTAATGTGCGCTTGTTGGCCCGTGTGCGCTGATCTGTTGACATTTTCAAATGCCTTCCTACAGTTGCTTAATAAAAGCGGGCTTTCATGTGTGATTGGTAGGAGAACAAAATGAGATTTTAACTGTGTCGGGCTCGGACATAAATACCCCCAATACAGAAATTGTGGAGGTAACGTCAGACTGAAGATGAAAACAGAGTATAACCAGATTTAAGGAATACCAGCAACAGTGACAGTAATGAAGTAACATTTTTCATTCATTCATTTACTATGGTGCACAATGTAAAGGGGATAATTTAAGATATATTTTACTGATACTTCATCTGATACTGTCTGCAGTCTTAGGACGTTTCTGTCTTAGATCTTTAAAATGTTTAAATTCAAAATTTTCATTCTTACATGCATGTTCTTACTTATGACGTGCTATATAACCTATCACAGTTTACTTTGCCATGCACAGTGTGTAATATTGTGGGGGATCTGTGATGGGTGCTTTCCGTGGAGCGTTATCCACAGACAACACAAACCTGTGATGAAGAGAAGAAATGTATTCCAGCGGGACTACAGCAAACACAGTCCTCCACTGTTTTACATATTAACAAGACCTATTAGGACTGACAGCAGTACCTGAGGTCTAAGTGGTCGTGGCTACATGCAGAGTAATTTATGTCACCAATAATGTGCACTTGTAAGTGTAAGCTGGTATCTGAAAGGAAAGCTTGGCAGCATGCTGTGAATAGCTGACCTGTTAAAGTGGTGCTATATGAGAGCTGGCTGATCACCTCTGTAAAATTACACCGCAGAGACATCAGGCTTAATAACCGGAGAGGAGAGGAGAGGAGAGGAGGTGAGAAAGATAAATTAGAGGAAAACAGGAAGAAAGATTGAGGATGAATGAGCAGATAAAGACAAGAAGAATGAGGGGAGGGAAGAGGAAGACAGGGAGCAGTAAGAGGAAGGAGGGAAAAATGGAAAGACAAAAGAGAGGAGGAAAAGGGACGTGAAGAGGATGAGATGAGGAAAGGGTGGAGGGGAGAAGAAAGGTTAAGGGAAAGAAAAAGAGAAGAGAGTAAAAAGGGAAGGTGGAGAGGAGGGGGATAAGAAAAGGGAGAGAATATAGTGAAATGAAAGAAGGAGATGATTGCAGGCGGAGAGGAGAGGATGGAGGGGAAAAGGTGAAAGTGGAGGAGAGGAAGGAAGGAAATAGGAGGAGCAAATGAGAACAGAAGAATAAGGGGAGGAAAAGGGAAGAGAAAATGAGATGAAATAGGGAGAAGGAAAGGAAGACAGGAAGAGGAGAGGAGAATAAAGGAAGGGAGGAAAGGTGGAAGGGGAAGAGAGGAAGGAAAATGAAGGAGGAGATAAGGGTAAGGAGGGAGCAAAAAAAGGAGGATGTGAGTGCAGACGAATTAGCTGTCCTTTTCTACGGCTCTCTTGGGTCCAATTTAAACACAGGGCTTTAGAGATGAAGCGTGGAAGTGTGTGTGTGTGTGTGTGTGTGTGAGTGGAAGAGAGAGTGAGAGAGGGAAGGCTCTGCTGCTGACCCTTCAGACCGACCTAAGGACTGAATGAATTCCTCTGATGTCACTTCTATAACTCGATGAAAAACAACATAAAACTAGCTGACCGTTAATTAGGAGGGACGACTGAACAAGCCGGACAGGTGTGTGTTGGGGGGGGTCAGACTGGGTTCCTCAGGTCTTACCTGTCTCACAGCGGCGCCCTGTAAATCCTGAGGGACAGACACACGTGTTGGGAGACACACAGGTCCCACCGCTCCTGCATCCTTCCTCACAGAAAGCTAGAAAAAGAAAGAAATGTATTAGTACAGTTTGTCTTTATATCCCTGATATCACAGCAGCTGCAGCAGGAGCAGCAGCACAAACAGGCTCTCAAGTCCTGCAGTTTAAGGTTTCATGAAAGCATTACAAAGTGCAAAGTGGTTTATAATGATTTGAAAGCAGTGTAAAGGCCTTTGCACACCGAGTCCATATTTTTTTATCTGAAATCGTGGCATGTTAACACTAAATACGGTGTCGGTCATGTTCACACACCGAGTCCAAAACATTCGTCTGTCAACTGGTTTGATTTTCGGTGTGTGTGTGTGTGTGTGTGTGTGTGTGTGTGTGTGTGTGTTTGACCACTCAGAGCAACCCTACATGCATAAATGTCAATTCATCTCCCAGCACAAAGCCCTTTACGACAAAGCAAGGAATCAAAGATGCGTAATTTAAAGGCGTGAAAGATTTAAAGGGATACGCCACCGTTTGTTGAAATAGGACTTATCACGCTCTCCCCTAGCTGTAGATAGGTGGGCCAACGCATTTTTTGTGCATGCATTGTTTTAGTCCGGTGCAACACCGGCAGCGCCGCCGCTAGTTAGCTTAGCGTAGTGAATGGAATCCTATGTTGCCGGTTAGCATGTCGTGAGTAAAAGTGAGCCAACAAAAGACAAAAAAAACAACTTAATTAGTTGCACTGAGACAAAAAAATGCGTTGGCCCACCTATCTACAGCCAGGGTAGACCGTGATAAGCCCTATTTCAACAAACGGTGGCGTATCCCTTTAAAGACTGTGGCAGGTGATTGCAGAACAGCTTGGAATCAGGCATGGTACTGATCTCCAAACAAAAGATGTGCGAAAGATTAGACAGTAGTGATTGTGCTCTAGGGCAGCTAGACGATAGCTTCTTGCTAATGTCATACAGTACATTCATTAGTTTGGGACTAGCGCTATCCATTGCACCAACAAATTGAATTTAGTTGAAGACTACAATTCAACCACAAAATCATCCTCACTGCTTGACAACTCCATTTTGTCTCATATTGTGAATTTTACGTAACGACTTTTATTGGACGACGGATTGAATAAACGCACACGAAAAATACGGACTTGGTGTGCAAAGGCCTTAACTGGGAAGAAACACACTTCACACTTTTGTTGTCATTTACATTAGTTTATAAATGGTGTTTTTTTGTGTGTGTGTGTGTGTGTGTGTGTGTGTGTGTGTATCGTCAGGATGTGGAGTGCCATGGAGCAACCCGATACAATATCATCACAAAATCTAAAAAGCAATATTGTGCAACTAAAAGAGGCACCTCACCATTACTGACATGACTCTATTACACAGCATAACAATTTTAACCGGTCTTTAACCTGTCCTCAAAATTCATTTTCCGTTATTCAAAGTGTCTTATGTGAAATTAGTTTTTGAAGTGGTTATCATCTACAGGACAGCTTCTCCATGTGGGAGTTAACGTATCAGAGTTAAGTGAGGCAGATAAAAAGGCACCATGGGTATGAATGTCTTAGAGCGAGACTGGAAACAGTGCTGCCTTTTTCAAAGAGGCAATTATCAATGTTAAATTAACGAGCGATAAAATCAGTATGTTTAAAGGGATGGTTCGGAGTAATTTCATCCTAGGGTCCTTTGCACCATGACCTCGAGCCAAACACCCCCCCCCCCACAACATTGGGCAAGTTAGCGCTATCAGCCGAATGGCTTAGTGCAGGCGCTAATGTATCCAAAGGTATATCTCGTAAATTACCCCACTCATAATGCCCAGAATGGTACCAAACTTCTACAGTAGGACCGTCTACAAATTACAACACCGAAAAGAGATACAACAAAAATATTTATTAATATAAGGATTAAATAAGGTAGTGTCTCCAAACTTAACTCAAATATAACTTGTCTCCTGCTAGTTGTACTACAGCACTTACTGTTAAAAAATAAGTTGAATTAATAAATATTTTAGTTGTATCTCTTTTGTAGTTTGTAGACAGTTCCTAAGCACTCGTCTTACTGCTGTCTCACCGCCCGCCTGCTCGTGTTTGGCTCAAGGTTATGGTGCAAAGGACCCTAGGGTGAAATTACTCTGAACCATCCCTTTAGTGTGAAGGGATGCACTTGTAGTGACACACCGAAAGCACGCTACCGGTCCAGCACCAAACAGCACACCAAGTTCACAACTAGATGTTTTGTTGGTGGGAATAAACCAGAGCTAAAAAGGAGAGTAAATATTGGCATTACATTCATTTAAGGACAGAAAAATTACTCTAAACTAAGGATAATGTTGCTTTTTTTGTGTGTGTTTTCAGCATGTTGTGGAGTTCCTCTATCCCCCAAGTGACCAAAATAAAAACATTCACACAGCTTTTAGTTTTTACAAATTATAGAAGACAAAAAAAACTCTTTCTCAAAGAATCACTTCGTCAAAAGCTGGTGGCATGAAAAGTTCCAATGCATGTTGTTCAGTGGATGCAATGGATTTTGAAGGACTTTCTGTAGCCTACCTGTGGAGCTACACCAGATACAGTAGGGCAAATATTCATTCCTGTTGTATGTGAGCAATGTTGGCAAAGAGAAACCGGAACAACTCCTTTGTACGGTGACTTCATATTTTGATATATGTAAGTGAAAACATGTTAATTCAGCTGTTTTGTCTATTTGAAACATTGGTGAAAATGAACAGCTGTGAAGCTTCTAATGCTTCTCCTGCAAAATTGAACTGAAAAGTATATATATATATATATATATATATATATATATATATATATATATGTTCTTTATTAGGTTTATTCTCAAAGTTTGGTTCTAGCAGCACAAGGATAAGAGATTTTATCGTGGATACTCAAGCTTGGCTCCAAGCTAAGTGGACTGCTTTTATGTAATACATTTATCCTGAAAAGCACTTTACAAAGCCTCACATCCACGCGCACACACACACACACACACACACACACACACACACACACAACACACACAGATTGTGGCAGAGCTGCCATGCTAACCTCGGGAGCACATGCCCAGCTGAGCTACTGTTGCCATACTCAAAAGAAATGTGATAAACTCCGCCTCACATTTTCACCTGTAGCATGTATCTTCTAATTGCTTCTAAAAAGACAAGTCCTTTCACCTAAATGACCAAAACGATACACATGACTGTTTCAAAAAGAAGCCATGAGCATTTTCTGACCTGCCACCACTTCAGTCAAAGTCTGGTTAAATTTAAAACAGCGTAGTTGGAGTTATGGAAAGATCATGGCTTCATGGCTTAAATAAAGCAGTGTTGAAGGCAGATGGGGCGCGAGCCGTATTCTGCATTGTTGAAATGATACACTTTCTACATTTGACCATCCACCTACTTTAACCTTCTCCCTACAGTAAGTGCCAGGTCATACCTGAAGCAGCCACAGTGGAATTTAGATGTGTGTTGTTGCAAAATAGGTGGGGCATTCCATTAAATTTAATGGATTTTGGTGTGTGTGTTTTTTTAAATTGCTGTTACAAATGCTGGTGTGACCAAGCCCTGAGAGTTTATACACGCTTGCCTTTGGTACTACAGAGGATATTCTTTATTTGGCGCCACCACTAGTCTGTTGAGGGCAGTCTCAAAAACAGAACATAAAGCCTAAAGTCCAAAAATAAAGCTTAAACCTGGACCAATGGGGATAATAAATGAAATGTAAAGTCAAAATGTTTAACTTTGACAGGGAATTATTGCTCCGCCGCCAGTCAAATTTAGATTAAATTTGGTTTTTGTTTCTGATCGCCTACAGAGCTACCTGCATCATTCATGAGGGGACATTTCATCTTATCCCTGAGTGTGTGTGTGTGCACATGTAAAAGCATATGTGTACAACTATCTCTTCGCCTTTTGTTGGAGGCAGGCCAGCAGTGCAAATGATTGGGATTTGTTCTGTGAGCGCACAGGGTGTGATGCATCAACACGACTCAGACAAACACATGAAGGAGAATGGGAAGGTTGGGGAGAGCTGGCAGAAGAATGTACTCCACAAAACAAAAGGAAGAGCGAGACAGTGAGAAAGTAGTTAGTCAGTGCTTAAAGCAAGGAGGATTAAGGCAAAAATGGGGCAGACTTAATTGAGCAAGTTCATTAAAGAGAAATTACTTGAGTATTTCTAAGCTTAATTAATGACACGATTTGAAAGATGAGCCTTAATGGGCTGAAACATCTATTTATAGTCACATACATAGGGTGTGTGAGTGTAATGTCTGTGCGTGTGAATAATGTATGTGCGGCAGCTTGTCTCCCTTTGGTTTATGAATCCAAAGAAACATAATTTAGCCGTGTAAATTATCACCCTGGTGTTTAGGAAAAAAATGGCTAAATATACAAACGAATGCACAAGTGCAATAAATAAAAGCAGAGTCCCATGCCAGAAGCTATTAGAGCTATTAATTTGACTGGTTCCACTGTTTAAGAAGTTCTATCAGACCCTCATTAGGAGCCTGATTGCCTCTGTACTAATAAACCTCACATAAAAATTAATTACACTTATATTGATTCAATCTATCTCCAGCTCTAATTATCATTTCACCACCATCAGCATAATGTCGCCTCCCTGTTGAACTAATGACTTCCAAAGATGAGGGGGCTTCGCTGGGGGTGGGGGTGTTGTATGTTTTTTAATGCTCACATTTTTCAATCACAGCTGCAACGACTTTCTTGCCCAGAGACAACCCTCAATTTCCAGTCGCCTCCAGTAATTTATTCTTATTAGAGTGGGAAAAAAAATAAATTAAAATCTCCATTGGCAAATACAACTCTCCACTGAAACTCAAATGATCATTATTACTATGTTTTATCATACAAATACCAGTATTATTGATGCAGTCCATTTGGATTAAAATGCACATTAAAACTCACTTTGAGATATTGTTTTGCCTAAAGAAGCTCAGCTCTGCTCTGACTTGTGATAACCGCTTGTAGCTTTTTTCTTTTTTTTTTTTTTTTGCATTACAGCAATGCGACGAACCAATCACGGCCCACCCTGCTACAAAATGATGTGTTGTTTTTGACGTTCAAGTGAAATCCAAGTAAAATTCAATGAGGCTTAAACACTTTTTACTTGCAGTTTGCAACATATGGCTGCAGGTATAGGGTCAGGCTACAGTATGGTGTGCAATCTATACCTGATTGCGTTTGTGTTTACATTCTTTCATTCAATTCATGAAGAGTGGAAAAAGGCGACAAGACGATTGGCTCTTTAAATTGCTTTGCTAGATTTGATGGTGTATGAACAGCATGTGCTCTCTGAGGGCTTTTTTTTTCCTGCAACAAGAACTGCATGTGTTCAGCTGCAGGTATTTTTTTGTGTGATTCCCGAATAAGATTGGGAAGAGAATAACAATGTGGTGCTGCTGTTCAACAACCAGAGCAGAGGTGTCCCATATCACTGAAGAGGATTAAGGCTAATTCACATCATATGAAAACAAAATCAGAAAGAGGAGCGGTATAGCTACAATGTATTCGGTTCCCTTTCCTTCTCCTTTGGTTGTAGAAATGAATCTTTATATACAGTATCCTCTTGTGACACCAAAACCTGATGTTTTACCATTGATGCTACAGATTGCTATCATGCACCATTGTTGCTGGTAATATCGCAATCCCCCACAAACTCTCCCCAACACTTCAGCTCATTCCTTCATCTTTCTCTACTCTTTGTGTGCCTTGTATCAACTCTTATTCACAATTCCCCACACAATTTTTCCTCCCCATGCTCCCCCCTACACATGACATTACCACGACCCCCCACCGCTACAGCGACAAATAGCCTGTGCTGGGACTGAGAAGAGGAGACCGCCCTCCCTCATTGTAGGCCCTGTGACCTCCAGCTTAACGGAGCCTGTTGCTGACTCGGGACTTCCCGAGACATGCTTATATCCACAGATTTGCTATTTGAGTTTCCCATTA
The DNA here is from genome assembly GCF_004354835.1 of Perca flavescens. Classification (NCBI taxonomy): domain Eukaryota; kingdom Metazoa; phylum Chordata; class Actinopteri; order Perciformes; family Percidae; genus Perca; species Perca flavescens. The sequence goes on from NC_041331.1 coordinate 36,955,119, forward strand.
CAGCCCTAGATTGCTTTCCAGTGGGTGGTGAGAATGGAATCATTCCACTCGGTGCCGTGGCTAACAGCCACATTCACGGTCGTTGGGCGTCCAAGGATCCATCTCAGAATTAAGAGCAGGGATGTCACAGAGAAAGCCAATGGATATTCCACAATCCACAGTTGGTATTAAAGGAGAAAAAAAAAGCAATTTCTAATTAAATGCTAGAATGAAACTGAGCTGATAATTGCGTCCCATGGAGTAACGCACAGCTCACGACACTGTTAGCCTATTGATAATCATCTCATCTCTAATTTAAAGTTCAAATCGCAAGAGTTTAAAGCTGAATTTTGGAATATTTTTTTAATCTTGGCCCTAACATTGAATCAAATTACTATGTGTAATGTAGTAAAGAGTCACTCAAAGCCCCAAGCTGTGCCACTCATGAATGAGCATTAGCATCACATTAGAGTTACAGCGGTAAGCATCCGTTTCTCTGAAAGATCGCAATGTTTTATAAAACCTAGAAGGTAATTTAACAACACTTACAGAGATTCGGGAATCCTCAAACCATCTGGATGAAAAAATATTCCGCCTGCTGCATGATAAAAAAAAAGATTTTGAACCCCTTTCACTCTGTTTTTTGTCTTGCAACCAGCTCTCATCTTTGGATTAGGAAACCAATGGGGTTGCAACTTGGGAAAGAGGTTAAAAATCTTTTTGATGGTGCAGCACATGGAATATTCTTTCATCCAGATGGTAAGAACAGTCTTTGAGGTAACACTGATACATGAGAGGCACAAACTGCGGCTAGGTCACTCATAGTGATGAACCAACAGGTCATTATCCAGCTCAGACCTTTTTAAGCTCTTTGAGCTCATTGTTTTGGTTTTATGGTACATGTATTGAATGTGTTAGTATCACAGAAATTAACGAAAGCAGTTCTTAAAATTATATACATTCGGGCGCCCGGATAGCTCAGTTGGTAGAGCAGGTGCCCATATATAGAAGTTTACTCCTCGACGCAGCGGGCTCGGGTTCAATTCCGACCTGCGGCCCTTTGCTGCATGTCATTCCCCCCTTTCATGTCTTCAGATGTCCTGTCAAATAAATGCCCTTTAAACCCTTTAAAATAAAAGGGTTAGGGTTCTCCAAAATATTAAGTATTGTATATCTACAGTAATCAATCAATACACTTTGAATACATAAACACAGAGCAATAAATAAAAAAAATATTGGTAGTATTTCTGATACAGTATGACTCAGCCTGGTAAAGACAGTTTGGCTGGTTGCTGTCTGTGCTGCTGGAAGGACAGTTGGTTCTGAAGTCAGTGACAGCCGTAACAAAGGTCACAGTCACTTTGGACTGTATGGCTGTGTGTCCCAGCAGCATTTAAGCACTGCTGACATCTTTCTTTTAGTCTGACGTTCAGGTCAAACACTCTCACAAATCCCGACTCCAGCAGCAGCAACAAGCTCTGATAAACCCAGTGTACTCTACGCCCATCACCAAACAGCTGACAGACACATTTAGAGACTAGCTGGTGAGGAAAGTTAAACATCTAGCAGTTCAAGAGCCAGGGATCTTTTCTCAGGAGTTGGTCACCAAATCAGAGCTTAAAGGAGGTATCATCAGACACATTTTCAAATGAATGATAATGCTACTCAGTGTCTGCTAGATGTTAAAAACGTGACTAAATAACCATACTAATCTTGAATCTAGATTGTAAATATGTCATGGCTGTGTTTCTGTCTTGCCTAATAGTGACCAAAAAATAAATGATTGGAGTTTTTAAATCTAAAAATGTCTTCCAACAGATGCAGCTATTAAAAAGAGGAATAGAATGTACATTACAACACAAAACAGGGCGCTCAACACACATATCCTCAGTAGTTCTGACAGTGGAACAGAGGGTTATCTAGATAAAGAAGTCCTTTGTTCTCTCCCTCTCTGTCTCCCAAAAAAATGGATCCCAGAGGAAGAAAGAGGACTCCCTCTCTGCAGTGTATGTATAATTCCCCCTGCTAATGAAAGCACAACAGCAGGCTTAAATGCAGAGGTTGAAGTCCACTGTCAGCGTGCAAGGAAGAGCTGAGCAGGGCAGAAACTTGGCTAAGAAAGCATTAAAGTCAACCCATTTACTCATATAAATGCTTCACTTTGTTATGCATTAGAGTAAAGGCAGTTCACCCTTGGCTGTACTCTCTGTTGGGCATTTACTGAACATCACAGACAATGGCCCCACTTACAAGACAATAAGGACCCGGGCCAGGCGGTCGGCATGGATTAAAGTTGCGTTAAGGGTGATTTTCACTGCCGTAATGTATCTGCAAAGGGTTGAAAGGGTGGTTGATCAATACCGCTGACATGGCAATTAATTCCACCGGGTGCTTTCAGAGATTTCTCATTCTGGAACGAACCTCCACACATTTTAAACTGCTCAAGGATGATGAGTGACCAGCATTGAGACCCACATGGATTTCAAAATAAAACTAGGAATAATTATGATACCAAAGGACACTAATACCTCTTTATCCTAAATTATGTTTTTCTCTACTGCTATTAAAAGGCCACTCTTATCTTTTTCACGTTTTCTTTTCATTGAAAAAGGTGCCTTTTTATTGTCATTTGAAAGCACTTGCATACATAGAAATGACATTTGTCCCCTGCATTTAACACATTCTATACATAGGAGCAGTGGGCACCGCCAAGTGGGAGGGTTTTCTTGGCATAATTATATTTCTCTACACTCCTAAATCACTTTGTTATATTGGAAATAATTTCACAATATTTTGGAAGTGCCACCATAGACCAAAAAAAAAAAGATTATTTTCACTGAAATTATGCTCAATTATAATACTGTGGGCTAATTCTGCACAATTACATTTATTTATGCATTTAGTTTGGGTGCTGTGATACATGTCAGTCCTTGCAGATGTGATCTTTAATTAAACTAGGCCTGCCAGTGAACTACAGAGACCATAATTCATTACACCTACAGCTGTAGTGTGTGCAGAGAGACAGTTGGAAATGTTGCCTCCATAACCAGATGGCAGCAGAAGACTGAGCAAACACTAAGGTGCCATTAGTTTGTGTTAGATAGGGAGACTAAAAAATATCAGCAAACTGACAAACAGATTTGTTTCCGTGCCACATTTTCTAGTTGTAAAACAGCTGTCAGTGTTTAAATGCCCCTCTCAGAAGGCAGTGTAATACAACAACATTTTTTGAGTACATAACTCACAGCCCCTCTTAATTCCACTTTATAATCAAAGGATTGATGGCTCAAGAGTTAGACTGATCTCTTAAAAGCATGTTCTATAATCCTAATCCAAAATCACACTTTTATAAATATCCTTAAGTAAGAGGCTGCCCTTAAAAGACTCACCAGTGCTCTCTTTTGGCTTCAAATGTATGATGATCTGTTGGGTTATGTACTCAGATTCACATAACATAAGCATGTCATGAATTTGAACCTGGTTTAAATGATAGCTGTGACAGATGTATTGCTACTAATCAGGAAGAGATGATTGACAGTGAAGTAAGAGTGACCTACACTCCGAGTGGTACTCCCACACTGAAAATCATATTAATGTAGATTGTTTTATTGAACTAGGAAGATGAAGTAGTACTCCACCTGAACAACACCTGTGTTTGTGTGGCCCCTAGCATACAGAATCAACAGTGAATATACTAATGAACCAAATGAAGATGTTAACACTTTCATTCCTTTGTTTGTGTGAATAATGATCCCAGATGTCTGTCAGGAGCAAAGGTGGAAATAACACAAGCAGCACAGAATAGAATCTAATGTAACGCAATTGTCCACAAAGATGGAAAGTTATCTTTGGCCCATCCAGCAGTTGATTAAAACATACACACATTACATCACCACACTGACAGTACAAATAGGCTACTGTAAGCAATAAAATACAAAAAACACAATGTGAGAAAAACACCTTAACAGGAACAATAAAACATGCCGCTACAATGTCACAAAACGTCTTGTAGAGGAGGAAGTTGATGATGGATGGATGTACAAAGTGTCGGACTTTGACACAAGACACAGGTTTGCATCCTAATTTTTTCCAACAGCCAACATTGGTTTCTTTCAGCCATGAGCACCATCTTTCCCTAACCTCAATCAAGTAGCACCCAGCACCAAACAGCAGACAGATAAAGTTAGCGACTATCTGGTTAAAACAGTGGAGCATTTAGCAGCTGATTATTGGACTTACATCATAAGGTGGACACAAACACCACTCCAAAGGAATAAAATGTTGTTCTGTGTCTGCTGGATGGGTGCTGACAACTTGACTATACACACACACACACACACACACACACACACACACACACACACACACACACACACACACACACACACACACACACACACACACACACACACACACACACAGAGTATATATAAAGAATATATCCATGCCTATATGTGGGTGCTAAGTGTGGGTGGCTGCATGTTTATAGATGCATTTATGTGTTTGATAACTTGCTCAGTTGAAGGACAAATTAAGTTGAAAAGAGTTTAGAGAATTTCAGTTTATGAAGAGAAGATCTTGCAGGACCCTCTGAATAAATAAAAACAACCCCAAGCCAAAACAGTTCTTCTGTTTGGTATTTATATGTAGAAAAATCTATTGCTGATTATTACACGGCTTGGTTGAGTACTTGATTCTGATTGGTCAATCATGGCATTCTGCGGTTTGTTAATTCTGTATAACAGACCCCTTGCTAAGCATAACAGACCCTTGCTAAGTGTAACAGAGCGTTGCCATGGATGCAGTTCTGATAACTCTGAAGGACATCCTACAATCCGCAGAAAGAAGTCCGGTTAATTTATCAGCTGTGGCAAAAAGTTGGGAAAAGTGGAAGAAGATCCTATCCTCCAATCCAGGCAACGGCAGCAGATCTTGGTGAGTGCCTTTCGCTTCATATACAGTCTATGATCGCTACACAGTAACATCGGCTGTAGGGACAATAGTTAGCCTACATTGTAACATTGTGTTTCCAGGTGTGTCAACTGCAGCGCCTGAGCAACAAGGAAACGAGATGAATGAGGATAGAAACGTCAGCATCAATAATCTAGGGATGCGCCGAATCTGCTGGTTAAGATTCTGCCGAATCCGAAACAGAATGCCAAATCCTACTCCCATCCTCAGTCCATTAACACAGTAAACACATTAATGAAGTAAATACATGGTTAACACAAGTTTTTAGCTGTGACTGTCCTTCTTTGGCCGTACCTGAAGTTGCTGCATTTTGGCTTCTGTCTGTAGATTCCTTCATGCGCAACTCGTCTTCTTTCGGTTGTTTCATACGCAAGTGTTTTAACAGCAGCGATGTGGTGTATTGTTAAGGGTCCTTGCCCCCACGAGACAAATCGGCATTGCAAATTGAACATGTAGCTCAACTTGAATGGCCTTCTTTTGGCTGAAAATGCTGCCAAACAACACTTTTTCTGCTCACGAGTTCCATTTTCACTTTCTCACATGCCTACTTCACAGTCTGAAATAAAGTTCACCTACGTAAACACCTTCCCTTAATCAACGGCGGCGTCATTACGTCGACCAGCGTAGCGCGCGTAGTGCAAGCGTAGGGTTCGGTGGAAAAAAATTCTAAGGTTCGGCAGAAACCGAACCCCGTCAAAAAGCCCAATATTTGGCCGAAGCCGAAGCCAAATCCTGGATTTGGTGCATCCCTAAAATATTCCGGTCAGTGTCCTGAATCAGGGTTGTATTCACTATATAATGACTGCCTCGCTCTCCATCGTTCCTTACATAACAACTAAAATTGTTGTTTTTAGTTAATAAAAAATAACTAAAATCATATTCATCTCACTGCCTTTTCTCTCTCTCGAACTGAGTGTGTGGCAAACATTAACTGGCTGTTCAAGCCACGTCTGGATGATTTTATCTATATTCATCTGTGGAAGAGTTGTGGGGGGCATGAACCTATCAGAGTACCGAGAAGGGGAGGAACGGGGACGCCCTTGGCAGCTGGATGTGAGGAGCTTTCATAACCAGGGGTGGTGCAGCATGTGCAGCTCCCTCTATCTGAATCCATTACCGAGACACGCAGTTAGCCAGCTGACAACACTGTTTTCTTCCAGCCTCTGCTGTTTCACTGATAAGATGAAGTTTACTGCTGAGAGGCGAGAGATGTCATGGTGGAAAATACCCATGACGAGTGCTGCTGGATTCTGCGGGAGAGATATGCATCACATCGGGTCATGATGTGAATTTGATTTTAATGAGGAAGATTGTGCTGAAAAAGTGCCACTTGTTGATCCAGATTGATATGTTTTCGTCTTTGGTTTTCTGTTACATTCAAGGTTGCCATTTCTAGCTCACAATGAATAATTCACTATTTTGTATTTACATTCCTCGGCAACACGGGTATAATCCAAAGAGTCAGTTCACCAAACACACACACAAACAAAAACACTATCTGTCAATATAGTTTCTTCAGATTCAGAGGTCTGCCTCCACCAAAGTACAGTGGACCTACTGTACAGATAATACTTGCATATCTGATAGGAATAAGCCAAATCTCATTATGTCCCAACACTAAGTTGATACTGAGCATAAATAGCAAGCAGAAAAAGGCTAAAACGTATGAAGACTCTGAACACTAGGCCTGTCACTGTCGCCCTGACAGACAGCACATGGAAGAGACGGAGAACGGATGAGAGGTGGGAAATAGACAGATGATAAGAGAAGAAAGAAGAGAAGTTAAGATGATGGAAGTGACAGCTGAGAAATCTGCATTAAAAGAGGCTGCGGACGCAAAGTGAATTTGGATATGCATGTGTGCGTGTATGCGTGTCACACGCAGGTGGAAGCCCCATCAGGCCGAGCAGCTGCTAGTATTAAAGGCGAGTGAAGAGAACAGAAACCATCATATCATCCTCTAAGCCAGGAGATGGCTGCTCTTTCATTTCTTTCCCTTTGTCAACACATTGACATCTCATCACACTAACATATTTTGCAATACTTACAAGTTTCAGCATAGCCCTGTACAAATAAGTCCAGCATTCAAAATCTTAAGTATTATTGGAAAAATGTACTTAACTAACATAACAATATTTGATATGCTCATCACAGGTTTTTTACACCTTAAACTGAAAAGTAACTAGTAACTATACTTGGAAAATGAAAACAGTGGAGTAAAAAAGTACAAAACTTCCCTCTGAATTGCAAAGTATAAAGTAGCACACAAATAACTAAATATACTTTTAGTTACTTTTCCCCACTGCTGTGTGCAAATGTTAGCATGCTAACATACTAACTAAGATGGTGAACATTATTTAATAAAAATTAGAAAACATTACCTACCAAACGGTTGCAGGTATTTGCTGTTTTTAGATTTTGTATCCATTTTATTTACTTGTTTATTTATCACAGACATTCATACTATAATATCATATGAATAACAATATTTTGTATTTTTTTTGTGTGTTTTTGAATTAGTTTCTTATTACCAGCTGCCTTTTTGGTGGCAAATGAATGTCTCTCTCTCTCTCTCTCTCTCTCTCTCTCTCGATTCAAAGCATTTGTCCAAATATTCAGACAGTACACAATAAGCATTAGCACAAACATTAACACAACATTAAGATTGATTTAATTTTCTTGCGTGTGTGTGTGTGTGTGTGTGTGTGTGTGTGTGTGTGTGTGTGTGTGTGTGTGTATGTGCGCTGTGAGTCTGGCCTTCCAAATTTCCTCCAAACATTGCAATTAGCGGAAAAAAAAACCTGGATGTCAGATTCTTACAATCAAACGCGCACCCCACCACACCACATACACATATCATGGATCTATATACAACTGATCACATCATCTGCACTGATGAGGTAGGCCGGCTACACACTGGCTGTGTGGCGTGAGCGTGGCGTTTCTGTTGCGTGTCAGCTGCGTGGATTTTTCTGTCTTTACATACCAGAAACATGTCTGACGGGGCGCTGCTGCTGCTGCTAGCCTTGTCTGTACACATGGATGTTTCCCATTGATTACTGCAGTCAAGCAGTAGTATACTTCATGTTAAACATAAATATATCCTGATTTGATTACAGCAAAGACAACGTCGGCAGTATTGACGGCAAAATAGGCTACAGAATATTTTGTTTTGTATTGACAGGTGCAATATTTAAAAGTCAATTTATTTTTTTATTATTATATTTCAATCTGCATTTATGTCAAAACCTAGAGACTTTCAAACATCAAAATGTAATTTATTAAATGTATTCGTGTCAAAATGACATATACACATCTTTTCCTATTCTATTTTGCCTGGAAACGCTTCCAACACGCTTGCGTGTCGTGTGAAAAATAGGCGTCGGTCCGCGCCTGAGACGTGCGCGTCATGAAGGCAGCGTGTAAGCTCTAACCTGTTAACATGGGAGCCAAAATAAAAACCGACACGCCACGCAGCTGACACGCTCACGCCACGCATCCAGTGTGTAGCCGGCCGTACAGTACTGCCTGTCTCTTTCTCTCTGTATCTTTGTTTAAATGTTCTTTATAGATATGAAAGCAGCAACAGTAGATGGATCACATCCTGACTGTGACAGCAACATGGACAAAGTGACAACAAGAACAACCAAAGTCAATAACTATTAGTAGACACATTTATAAAACGACAGGGCTAGGATAACTGATTAGCTCATTTCCCGGTTATCCAATAATATCACTCCAAACTATTTTTTTCTTCTCAGTAATTACATTACAGCTACTGTCAGGATGGAAATAGGGGTACTGCGTTACACATTAAATTTCAGCAGATCTCTCCTGCAGGGGATCGAATGCAGTATATATCAGGGGAAATTATTTGGCCTTGGCTCATTGACTCTTTTGCTGTCAGAATGCACCAGTGTGTATAAAAGGAGGAATGTAATAAAACACAGAATGGCAGAGGAGGCTGGAGGCTTTGAGTAAAGTGGGAAATACAATAAGAATTTCACCATCAAATATAAGTTGTGTCCAGGGCAGTATCAGCTGTCTATGGCATTAAGCTCCACAAGTGATCTGTGAAAGTACCTGATCGAAAATATTCATCAGTTGCGTTGAACTGGTGTCAGAGAAACCTTGTCCTATCGTAGAGAAGGAGCGTGACTTTTGACGGCGATTGCATCTCATGCCTAATGTCTTGAGACTTGAATGTTTTTGCTTTCAAGTCTCAAGTCAAGTCTTTAAGCGGCTAAGTCTAGTTTCAAAGCAGCCAAGTCATGTTTTCATTTGTGTTACTTAAATCTGAATCAAGTCCAAGTTATAAGTCTCAAGTTCTAATGTTGTTACTTATAATGTCACTTAAAAGAAGTGTGATGGGAATACTCTACTCTCTAAGTACAAGTTCCATCACCATTTTAGGAGTAATGAGTAATTACTAGTGCTGTCAAACGATTAAAATAATGAATCGCAATTAATCGCATTAATGTCATAGTCAACTCGCAATTAATCGCAAATTTTTATCTATTCTAAATGTCCCTTGATTTCTTTTTACCCCATTATTTTTTCTCATTTTAATGCTCTTATCAACATGGAGAAGTGGATCGGCTTGCTTTGTGCTTTTGTCGCCTGGCTTTGACGAGGGGGCGGAGGATTGGCATCAGCTGTGTGCCTGGTCATCAAGTGGTATTTCAGACTGGACGTGCTGCGATGATAGCTCAGCTCACAACGACAAAACACACAGATCACTTTGGTCTTGTCCATGGAACCATTTGGCAACTTTTTAAAAGTAAACTTTCCATTCAGAATCTTATTGGCATCCATTTTGGCATCTCACGCTCGCCATCCACTCAAAACGTAACGTTAGCCTCCTGCTAAGTGTGTGCGGCGTGCCTGTTGTTGTGTTTCCGGTCTAGCTAGATCCGGTGTTGTAGTTTTTCTAACGTTACTAGTTGTTGCAACAGCATGTGAAAAAAACTACAAAGTTTGCTGGGCCAAAAAGAACGTTAATCTCGTGATAAAAAAATTGACACCATTAAAATGGGTTTGTGTTAACGCCATTAATAACGCATTGAACTGACAGCACTAGTAATTACTAATGGATTACCTTTTTAAAATAGTAAAAAAAGTAAAATCCCCCACAATAACTATGAGTATACATGGACTGCAAGTATTTCCTCTACTTTTCTACCCGTTATTTTGTGTGTGTGTGTGTGTGTGTGTGTGTGTGTGTGTGTGTGCGTGCAGCCTGCAGCCTGCCATAAATCAGTCAGGCCTACAGATCTCAACTAAAGTGTTTTGGAGCCCGGAGCCTCTGGGCTTTGTGCTTTTCAGTCCCAGTCGAAACCCCGTCTGTATTTGAAAACTGGCTTCTTCTTTTTTTTTTTAACACCACAGCTATGTACCAGATGAATTTCTTTATGCTATTAGTGCAGGTTGGAAATTAAATTCACATTAAATTCAGAGAACGGCAAAGGTAACACATTTGGTTCCGTGCAAATGTGTTTTATTTGAATTTCCAGTTGATTGGACAAGGGAGTAAGCATCTAGAGAAATTAAGCCAACATGAGATGGTGAGCCCAGCTTTAAGCATTATTTATCATCTACAACTACACACATATCAAGTGTTGTGCGCTTGTTCCTATTGAGGCAAATATAAAGATATTGGAAGAAAGTTGTGACTTTATTCCCTTTTCACAGTACATGAAGACTTCTTAAGTCAACAGCGCCTATAGGTCAGTAGCCTCTTGGGTCCCCCGTCCATGTTTTTCTACAGTATGCATGTATATGTGTTATATTGTTTGCTGCTGTGCACATGCAAACAGCTGGCATGAGTTCTACGTCCTCTTCCTGTCTCACATTCACCTTAATGCTATAGAGAAAAACCAGCCGAGGACACAGAGAGACAAATATCAAAAGGAAGGGTAATACAACCATAAACCACTGATAAGATGCATATACAGATCCAAACCAAACACACTCAGTACATTTTAACTCAGCCAGAGTAGTCAAATACATTTCTCAGTGGACCCTGTGGACCACTCTTGAGAAGCTGTCATAAAACACATGTGAACACGTGAACGTTTTTTTCACATTCTCTCCCAAAGAACTCCTGCAATATTAGCAGTAGCAACGGCACCAGAGGTGTTTTTTTAAGTCTTTTGAGGCAAGTGTGAAATCTCAAATCAAGTCTGTAAGAGCAAGTCTTCATGAGCAGAGTGAAAGTCAAGATGTGGTGGAAGTCATGCAGGTTTCTGAATGCTGACCAAACAACGTCACAGTCTCAAGTAAGTCTCAAGTCTTCATTTCAGTGACTTCAGTCGAGTGTGTGTCTTAGGTCTACCGCTCCTAACAGTATTAATATTTAATATTAATATAAGTACAATTAAAATGTTTCATCATTGCAGTTGCAGTAGAGTTTGAAGTTGGCGTTATTATGGTTTTTGCCATTCTCTTTGTATCACACTGCTTCACTGGAAAGCGTCTCCATGCTAAACAAAGAGTATTCTTTTCACAGATTTAATACTGTACTGACACAAGACAAGACGAAACACACTACAGATCAGATAGAATGAGGACGCCTGGTGCATTACGAGAGTGGATCTGATAGAGCTGAACACAAAAGAGGATTTTTCTCTTTGCTGCATAGCAGCTGCATTTAACAGCAGGGCACAGACTAAAAATAATTGCCTCAAATGATAATTGCTACAAAGCTTCAAAAACAAGTAGTACACTTCTTTTTTTTCTTCCCCATTTGCAATTAATCATAGCTTCAGATACTGTGGTTTTCACCCAATTAAATTTTGTAAAACACTATGCCCTCTAGCACACAACTGCACAGCAGAGAAGCCACTAAATGTTTGTCCTATCAAAAAGGGATGAAGGGAAACAATAATTATGTAAACGGAAAAAATTACACGCTTCCTACTTGTAGGGGAAATGAAGGCTAAATCCAACACCCCATCCACCCCACCCTCTCATTTCTCTTTCCAACTCCCTCCATCTCTCAGAATACATTAGTTTGGGTTTCACTGTTCGCTGTAAGCTGGTTGCAACATGGTTCCCCTGTGATTAGCTCCGATAGCATGATGAGAAACGCATGAGTCAATGCCTTTGTCCTCTGCCCCGCTGTTTAGCCTCGCTTCTCAAATCCTCTCCATTTAAAACCCCTTTGTCTATACAAACCAGTCCTAGGGAATGAAACGGACCATTAACAAGATTACCTCACTCATTCTGCTGCCAACAAAGGCTCCGCAATAGGCTGCTGATCATTAGGCTGGCAGTGGGAACAATGCTGATCTATAATCTTATGCCGTGCGCCCGATTGAACTATTGTGGCTTATTTATTATTGTGCTCTGAGGGAGATGACACAATGGTAGCATTTTTTTCGACCCAGCAAAATTGCGTTACAAAAGGGGGAAGCAGAGAAAGAGAGGAAAGGAGAGGAAGAAAGAGTAAGTAAAGGTAGAGGGAGTCTTAACCCCTCATTTCTTCCCACTTCCAGTTAGCACAGACAATCAATAGCAGTGGAATGGGCTCTTGAGATGGAGGCCTTTATTTATGTACCCCTACAATCATCTTAGCAGGTGGACAGGAGGCAACTGCTGGCCGCTAGAAGCTGGGTACTCGGCAGATATGGGGTTAAAGTTGAGTCTACAGTACATATAGAATTACCAAGTGCACTTACAAGCAGGGTATTACTAAGGGTGTGAATCTTCACTGGTCTCACGAGTCGATTACGATTATCCTGTCGACGATTTTAATCGATTCGATATCACGATGCATCACAACGCTGTTGTTGGTCCTAGGCTGTGGAAAAGCCTCCCCGTCTCCTTGAGATCGCTGTCCTATTTATATGAGTTTAAACTCAAACTAAAGTTGTATCTCTTGGAGCGTGCATTTCTCTAATTTCTTATTTTTATTTATGTTTTCTGCTGTATGAAGGATGTTTTATTCTATTATCTTTCCTGACTCTTGTCATGTGAAGCACAGTGATCAACTTCTGTTGTGTTTACTTGTGCTATACAAATAAATGAAATGACTGAAAATGAATGAATGAATGCGTCACATCCTCAATATTATTATATATTGCGACACATGGTTTTCATCGACAAATTCAAGCAGTCAGCTATATATGAACTCCCCTTTTTTATGTATCTGCTCTTACAAAAGACACTTTCTGAATGTAGCGGAGTCTGAACACAACAGACAAAAGGCAAAAACAAAAAAAAGCAATGACCGGGAAAATCAACAAGTAACTTCAGCAGGCAATAATCGATTATGGTCGGTCACTGCATCAATGCAGAATCGTCCAGGTCCGATCGATGCGATGATTAATTTCAACACCCCTAGGTATTTCCAGCGTAGACGCGTGCCAAATTTTGGAGTTGAAAATCTCTCAAGCAGAGATGAATAGTCATTTTTAAATGTAATATCTTACATTGTGTTATTAAATTGTGTTGTCAGAACTGTAGTAACGAGGCATTCACACCAAAAAAAGCAATTTGTTTTTTTACCTTCATAAAGTTTTAAAACTTTCTTGTGGCAGCGACAAAGGCACTGATCGTTTACTGTACGGGATTCTCACACCGCCTCAAACCAAAGCTCAAAACACAAGAATGGGACACTCAGAAAAATGCAGCCTAAACGCACTACCCCCATTCAAAATGAACGGAAAGACCTGCGTTTTTTACCTGCAGTCTGAATGCGGCCTAAAGGCCGAACAGTAATAGTAACACTGTATGTTTGCATAATATCAGTGGCCGGCAAAACTACTGTATCGTCAACAGTCACCGAAGGAGCATGGTGTTGCTGTAACAACGATATTAGCCATCATTTCTCTCCTGTAATAGGAATGAGATGTGAGGTGAGAGAGCACAGCCATTCTTCACACAAGCACACCAGGTAGCTTGTCAGGAAAACCTCATTTTTAACAAATCACCAGTGTTGTCATTTCTCTGTTGAGGACAATCTCCGGATGACAGGTCCTGGTGTCAGTCACACAAAATCAAGTGTGGGCATCATTCCAGAGCTGCCAATCTAATAGGGGAAATTTATTGTAGAATAAGCAGAGACACATCTGTACACCCACAGACCGCAAGGTTATGCACTGTAAGAAGATGTCCTCCTCCACTTAATACCAGCTAAATACCAAAAGTCCAGACCCAGTTTACAGGTGTTGTTTAAAAGCATTCAGGGAATCGTAGGTATTCACTAGGGATCAACCAATTATCGGCCCTGGTTGATTATCGTGGCTGATATTTGGCATTTTGCAGATTATCTGTATCAGTGTTTTATTCTAACCGATAACCAATGAAGTTGATTCATTAAAAAGTGAGCAACAATCAAACTGTTAGCATGTTAATACTTCAGGAAGCTATTTTGGTTTTTATATATTCATTTTTCTTGACTGTGTACTATGTTTCACGCTATAGTGCGTAGTTTCTGTCGCCCCCCCATGAGGAATTCTAAGTAATGACAACAACACTTGGCGCGTCCACATGATACAAGCCTTCCGTGATCGCGCATGAACATGATGGACTCTTCAGAAGCGGTAATTATCTTCACTCGAGTTTCTGCACGAGAAAGTCACCGGATGACATAATCTTCTGAACACAGCCATGCTGAGAAGTCCAGAGAGAGTTGTGTGGAGCTGATAGCCTTAATTAGCTTTGTAGCAACTCATTTGGCGATGGCTTGAATGTAACGGACGTTGATTGATATCAAAATGTTACGCACTACAGCTTTAAAGTTTCAGTTTTATTAAATAATTAAAGCATTTAAACAAACTTAAGTTTTGAAGTTTGTAACATTCCAAAATGTTTATTTTGACCAAAAGATTTTTATTTTTACTGTAAATGCATATTGGTTCCAAATATCGGTTATCGGTTTTATTGACTACTATTTATAGGGTAGTGGCCCTGAAAAAACAGTATTGGTCGACCCCAAGCATTCACTAAATGAAAAAGAATATGTTGCGCCAAGTGGAGGAGGGAACATTAAGTCCACACTTCATCACAAAATCTGTAATTCATGAAAAATTCATGAGAATTTACAAAAAGGACAAGGAATCGGAGAGCAGGTTTTAAAATGAGAGATTTAGTGATTTAAAGTCATTGAGTATGCAAGGCCACATCTGTAGCCGTCTTTCTCATCGTCCGAGTCACAACAAATACAAAAGGTCAAATTATACCTTTGCAAATAAAATGCTCCCGCTTTGGAAACCAATAGCCTACAATGGAATTTGAAAATGTTTGCTTTCACAGGAAATAAGTCATTACCACTTAAGGGTGCTCATCACCTGTTTAGCTTGTCAAGTTAATCACACCCTTCTTTGGCTCAGCAACTCGATTTTACCTCGTCTACAATGGAGTCATTGCTCAAGGCTGGCCAAACACACTTTTTCACCTTATTAACATTAGCAGGGACGGGCAGGGGAGCTGCAGTCACACTCAATTCTCTTATTCCTGAGAGGGCTGCGGTGATGTATGAGGGGAATGAGATGGGAGGCACAGGTCGATTGGCCAACACTGTCGCCATCGCACAGTAATGAGATCTCAGGGGGAGGGGAAAATAGTGGCTGATTCCTCAAACTCCCTGCTCGCATAATACTAATTGGACTGAATAGAATAGGTAAGACGTAGGAAATGTTAATGACATTATTAAAAAGTACAGAATTTCACCAGCTGCTTCTGACAAATATCATCAGTGAGTAGGAGTGACACTGCCATGGGTGGTTTCTGTGTACTGGCTCATCATAGATTAGCTACACTACAGTATATGGACAATGTGGACATTATACCAATGTATGTATATTATCTGTACAGTACTTTTGGTCTGGGGCTGTTTTTCATGGTTTGGACTAGACCCATTATTTGCACATAAATCTTAATGTTATAGCATACAGTGATACTTTAGAGAATTACCATTTGTACCAACTGTTTGGAAAATCTGTAAACCCCATTTGCAAAATTAGCTCTACAAAGAAATTATTTTCCTAACTGGCCTGCACAGAGCCCTGACTTCAACCGCATCCAACACCTTTGCAATAAATTATTAGGCAGAACAGGAGTAAATCCCTGCAGCCAGGTTCCAAAAATATTGAGGAAAGCCTCCCCAGAAGAGTGGAGGCTGTAATACCAGCATATTAATGTCCATGACACTGGAACGACATCATGAATGGGTGTAATGTTCTGGCACCCACATACTTTGTTCCATTGTCCATTTACCATATACTGTATTTCAAGTTCCAGCACCATGAACATACAGTAAGTGGAGTCCTTCCGCCACATTTAGTAATTTCCATGTTTTTTTATTTCTATAATTTATATTGCTTACATTGTTAGAGATAGCCTTTGTTCCATCATTTACATATTGACTGTGACTTCCCGAGTAAAAAAATGTGGAGGTAGCGCTACAGTCAGGTTGTATATTGTATGCAAGTGTGTGTGTGTGTAGCATGAGCCTGGAGATAATCCAAAGGCAGAAATTGTGGGGAAGGCACTTTGCAAATTGCACTGATCTCTCCTTCAACCTGCCTCCCACCTGCCGCCCATCATAATGCCTGTGTTACAGAGGGATGGAAGGGGGTGACTGCAGTTAGATACACCTACTTTTACCTTTTCCGGTCATTTTCTGCCTCTTTACTCTATTGTCGTTTTGCATTTACCTTCTTTCTCGCTTTCTTTCTCTTGCTTTCCTCTTTTTAATCTCTCTCTCTCTCCCACACACACACACGCACACACACACACACACACACAGTGTGTATAAGTAGACGCCCACTTGCAGTATATGACGCACTTTTCCAGCACGCTAATCATTGGTATGACCGACATTTTTCCTCTGTCCTGTCCTAATTACAACATTATTAGTTGTCACGGTGATGAGCAGCAGTGCTGATACAGAACAGGACTTAATGAGTGCGTAATCATGGTGGAACATAGCAGGGTCAAACTTAACCGTGTTTTAATTTTCACCTCTGTTACGTTAAACATGTTGAAAGATGATCAAAATATCTCAAAAAAAAGGTGCTCAGCCCAGCGCTCAGGGGACTAGATTTGGGTTTGAGCTTACGCTTGGAATTGCAGGGACTTTGAAGCCGGTTGTTAATAGAGCTTCATCAGGTTTTAGAACATTTAAAAGAAGACAAACGATAAACAAAAATGAACTTTTAACGGGGGTTGCAGCCTCACAAGCTGCAGTTGTTCAGTGTTGGTGGAACCAGCACCACCAGTTTAATGATATCCTGTTTAAGTAGTTTGGAAAATCAAAGCCTAATTATGCTTAATGGTACTCCCATCTCTTGGACAGCAGCCAAGCAAAAACACACAGTCATGAAAACGACATGAAAGGGCTTTTTGCGAGCTCATGGGATCTCTTTATTTACAAAGCACTAGACATGAGAAGTGCTTCATATCAAACTGCTACTTTTTGAGTACCGACTGAATTCTGCCGTTCGGACACAAACGCTTTTATTGAAGCCTGACAAGATGGATTTTCTTGTGATATGTGTGATGCATAATCTCCTGATATCGCTAGAATGCAGCTGCCTTGCAAGGTAAAGTGTATAGTGCTATGGGAGTTTTTTGACAAATGTTAATCCTTTAAAAAAATGACTGGATTTTAGCTTTCAATAAATGCAATATTTAATACAGTAAATAAAACTCAAAGATTGACATTCAAATACTCGTATGATATATCTGCTCTTTAGCTAAATGGCAACCTGGATGATTGTAATGTGCATTATTTCTTGCTAATAAAAATAGAGGGAAAAGAGAATTGCAGGCATTTTACCAATGTGGATCTGGATCCAAAATGTAGCCAACTATTAGAACAAAACCCTAATATGCAAATTATCTATTCTATTGTGCCAGTTTGGCCAGGTATTTCCTAAAAGAAAAAAAAAAGAAAAGGTATGTATCTCAGACTTCCTGGTTACTTAGCCAAAGATCAAGCTTTAGAAAAGGTAATACATACTGTAGAGTGTGTTTTCCCTCTCTCACATCACTGGCTCCAGTGTAAACATGGCTGTTAATACTCAGGTGGACAGAGGAATGATAAAGGACCCTAGGGATATTTGTTGTACTTAGGGCTGGGCGATATATCGATATATATATATATATATATATATATATATATATATATATATATATATATATATATATATATATATATATTAAAAATATATCGATATATTTTTAAATGAGATATGGAATTAGACCATATCGCATATATCGATATAGTTCAAATGTGATCCTTGCTCCCATAGATATATACACAGATGTCGCCTTGAGGTTCTAAACATACGTCAAAACCGCCGCCATCTTGGAACAGAGGTCCGAAGCATTCAGATCAACGCTAAAGATGCGGACTTTTGTACTGCTTAATTATGTTCGATAGAGGAAATGAAAAGAACAAACAGCAATGAATAACATTTAACAGGTGACAATGTGTTTTATGATTATGTATGCCGCCTTCGACCAGCAATCTGAGCTCCGGCGGCAGCGGGAGGCGGAGAGCTCCGTGGCCGGCCGCAGCGTCTCTTCCCCCGGTAAAAACACAGCTTTGCCTCGCTGCTGCGGGGTCCCCGCTGATCCAAATCGGACCAGCCAAAGACAGAGTGGTGATCGGTAGGATCTTACACGTAGTCCAGGACGACCTGTATGTCGATATCGGCGGAAAGTTCCACTAAGTTTGCCGGCGGCAGGCGGACGAAGAGAAGCTACAGCGGGGCAGCAGAGACCGTCTGCGGCTGCAGGATCTGGAGCTCAGTGCCCGTTAAAATTACATGTAACGCATAAATACATACAGAAATAAATAGTGGAGGAATGAGCCTGGACATTTCAGTCTGTTTTAAACTTCACCTTGAAGCAGAAACTCTTAGTTCAGAAGGGTGAAGTTTCCGTTTGGACTCAGATCTGTGAACCGATCATAATAAATATTCTTTGTATTAACACATTAATTAGTTTCTTTGTTTTGTAGTCGATAGTTCATCTTTTAGTTTACTTAAGTGGAAGCAGTATCAAGTGGAAGAATGGGACTATAAACCTAGGCTTACAGGCAAGAGGCATTACATTTTGAACAAAGTAGATTATATTAATATCAAAAGCTTAATTGACTTTTGGAACGAATCACAAATATGGAGCTTTGATTTCAAAAAAGGTACTCCTGTTATACAGTATTTAGGTTTACATTTTATTGTTATTTGAACAGCTGAGCATTTAATCATGAACCAGGTGAAGAAACCGGTTTATTATTTATTTGATTTTGCAACTGTTTCTATGAAACTACTTGTGACATGTCATATTTGATTTTGGCTTTGACTGAACATTTGCTCTCACTTTGCGGAAAAAAATATCGGGATATATATCGTATATCGATATTCAGCCAAAATATATCGGGATATGACTTTTGGTCCATATCGCCCAGCCCTAGTTGTACTTATGGGGAACTCGAGCTGAGTTGCTCCACTGGCTTGTAGAAGCTGCCAACGCTCTAATGAGTCTCCTCAGACTCCATAAGGGCCCTACATGGACTGCTATCGACTGTCCTGCTTCATCTTCCCTGAACCTGCAGCTACTGTGCCACTGCGGCAGCCTTCATATCAGTGCAAATGTAAAGTTAAATATAGTTCATACAGTACATGGCCGAGTGGACACATGAACCTAAAACTGGAGGTTTTGTGTGTACGTGCATGCACATGCACACCTAAGAATGACAGAGGGCATTTTAAACAGCTACATAGCACTCAATACATATTCACTTGCATTAACACTAACACAGGGTCACGGAAATACAATAGAGAAACAAATGCCACTGCAAGCTCCCAAAGTGCTTTTCATGTAACTGGTAAACAAACATAAATGTAATTTAATGGATTCTTTTTTTTATTTCTCATTTTATTGCTCAGTTCGATAAAAGAGTTGTTAAACACAGTGCAGCTTCCCCTGAATGGGAAATCATTAAATAGCAATAAGTCACTCTTGTTGTAAATATGTCATTCTGTGTTCACGCAGTTTGTTAAAGATGCCATTTGTTGAATTGGCCAGCTAGTGAAAATGGCTAGTTCAGGCAACAAGCCAATGTTTATTGGCAAGACATCTGCATTGATTGTGACAAGCTACTAAAACCAAATAACATATCAAGGGTGCCCAGTAATAACAGGATGTTAAAACTTTCAAAGCTCACTTTACATGGCAGCAGGTCTGTTTTCAGATACATTTTGCCAAAGCTGAAACTCTGAAATTGATTAGTATGGGTCATGCAAAGCTTGAATCATGTGTAATCACTACGTTTGGTAAGCCACGGTGCTTCTGGTACAGCAAAACTGTTCTCTCGCTTTATGCACATATTGGCTCTTTTGTGTTCAAAAACTGCCTATTTGCATCTAGTTCAGCAATATTTCACAGGTACATCACACCTCTGAAGTCCAGCTTTTGGTTTTAAAATTTTGGATAATATACTAAATGTTATGAGACATTGCTTTAACCTATACTGTCATTCTAATGTAGGTATCATCACAATATTAAACAAATAATACGAAAACATACAAATAATTCAATTCATGCTTGATGCAAAAACATTGTTTCAGACAAAACCCTTCAAACGTATGAAACCAAAAACTTTAAAAAGTCATTGTGTTTGTAAAGTTTGAAAAACAGATGTTTGTACAACAATAATCACAATTCCACTGAAAGTCCACAAATGATAAAAGTGAATTAAAAGCCTGTGTGTTTGTGTATGTGTGTGTGTGCGCGCACACACGCGTGTGTGTGTGTGTGTGTGTGTGTGTGTGTGTGTGTGCGTGTGCGAAGAAAGTACTGTGCACAATTGGGCAGGAAATTAATGACTATTATAGCAGTCTTGGTATAGGCATATGAAATATTAAATAACTGATCAGGAACATAAAGTTAATCAGCACATCCTTGTTGACGACAATATGGTGTAAGCCACATACTAAAGGCTCCTTAAAAGGTAACTGACTATATATTCATATAGGTTACATATCTACTGTTTGAACAGCATTTAAATTACTATATTGGAACAGCATTTAAATTACTATATTTCAACATGAAGCAGGTGTAAACTGCATTGCAATATAGTCATTGTAATGCTGTTAAAACAGTGGATATGTTACCTAGATGTCAAAAAAACCTTTGCCAAACAAACTCACACCACACTATCTTGAGTTTAGTATCCATTTCAGGATTTGTTAATTTTCTTTTATGGAGCCACTTTTCCACTTTGATTTAATCACTGTCTGTCTCAGTTTTGATTTTCTGAATCTGGCAATCCACAAGTGCTTTAGTCATTAGGCTGGAGTGTACTACGAACGCTCTAAAGGTTTATGCAGCAGGGTGAATGGAGGCTTTTACAAAAAGATTAGATTTTTTATTTTTATATATACAGTATATTAAGCAACTGTTAGTGTCGTACACACACACAACCACACACACTGCACAAAAACATTTGTCATTTCAGCCCTCTTTCCTCCCTCCATCTGTATGACACTGCGGGGCGACAGGTCAACAGGGAGCAGGTTGTGCATTGAGGGAGAGGACGCACACATGTGGAAAAACAGGATGAAACTGCTCCAGTATTCATTTTCATCATCTCTGTGGCACCTGCTGCCTGACTAGGTGATGTGAAGGTGGAGTGAACCCGACCAACTATGATGTTACGGAGCAGAGGATCAGCCACCATCAAAGGATGTGGCGGAAGGTCTGGGTCTGTATTTGTGTATGTGTGCATGTGTGTGTGTGTTTGTGTGTATGTCTGGAGGGCTGTTCCAGGGCAGGAACTTACCTCTGCAGATGGTGCCGTTGCCCACGTAGCCCGGCTTGCAGGTACACAGGTGTCCTCTGATAGTGTTGGTGCAGATGGCGTTCTCATCACACAAATTTTGGCCGCTGGCGCATTCGTCATGCTCTGAGGGAGAGACAGAGAGAGAGGGCCTCCACAGTCAGAATAGATGTGTGTGTGTGTTTGTTGTGTGAAAGATGGAGCGGTCATTGGGAAAATGCTCATTTATTTTTGTGCTGAGCAGCCATGGAAATCCCACTGATGAGGATAATCAACAAGCTAGTTGGCTGAGAATATGAAGCCACAGCTGAGCTTTTCTTCTGACTAAGAAGACACCAGAGAAGGGGGGTGGGAGTGCAGTATCAGATTTTTGTAAATATAATATAATAGACTACGACCTGTGAACGACGATGTGCTTTTGTTTGCTTTTCACATATTTTTACATACAGTATTTGACCTGTTCCATGTAACTTAACGCAGATGAGTGCTTCCTATCCAGTCATTATAACTCATGAGTACAATGTCACACTACAAAATATCAAAGCAGTTAACAAAGCGTGATTTGCCTGTTTAAAGGGATTTGGCTACATGTGGCTGCAGGGATGCAAACTGATAAGATAAGATCATCACATCAGCTGAGTTCTCTACAGCTGACAAGAGTTAACACCCTGCATTTGCAAGTTGGGCATTTTTTCCCCTTATATCCTTGAATTAAAAGTAGCACGGTCCATCATGGCCAGGATAGATTCTTGGACTATAATACTGAGAGACTATTTTATTATAGAAAACAGTGCAAGGTCAGCAGTATAAATTTGCTTCATTTATGAAACACTGACTCACTAATAACATGGTGGGACACTACACAGTGCTGTACTGTATGTACTGTACATGCTCAGGGTCAGTGTTTTATATTCAGCTGGGTACCATGAACTGCTCTTTTGACTTTTATATTTGTGATGTTAGCTTGAGGCAAGAGGGAATAAGAGGTGGGTTTAATACTGCAGGCGGTGCAGCTTCGCTACTAAACTTTTCTTGGAAGCTTTGCTTTCCAGATGTTTGCTAAATAACCTTGACTTTACTCAGACTTTAGTGGTTGGCTGCCTCTCTTGAATATTTCACTGAAAACCTTTTTTTTTTTTTAAGTATCCAACAGTCATCACATGTAGCCTGAAAGTTCGATCAGAAAAGTTTGTAGCTTGGATGAATTTCAACAGTGAGCCACGTTTCATAGTGAAAGCCTATATTTACACAAGTCCTCAAGATATTATAGGCTTTAGTGTACAAGTGTACGCTCTAAAGGTCTATAAATGGAGGCTTTTACAGAGAGAATAGATTCAGATATGGTTCAAAAAACATAATATTGCCAAAATATGGTCAAATAAGATGTCCCCTTTAAGATGTCCCCTTTGCCTATTTTAAATCAAATTAAATCAAAGTTTGTTTTATGTTGATCGCAAATGGCAAATAATAAGCAGCTAACTTCACTTGTATTTGGTCATATCTTGGAAGAAATATGAGAAACATACTGTATGTTTGAAACATACTGAGGATACAGGTGGACTGCATAAAAATGGATTATGCTGCATTAGTAGGTTGACCAGTTTATATGGACTTCTTTTTGTGAAAGGGTGTCACTGTTGGAATCCTCACCTATATAAAAAAAAAGAACAAGAACACTTGTGCTGGAATATTCTCTGGTTTGACCAGTGTCAATTTAACTATGTAATAACAATATCAACTGAAATAATAAAGTAATTATAACAATTTTTCATGTGCTATGAATGGGCATATTCACACACTGTGTGCAGTTACTCAAATGACCACAAACCACGTGCCACACATGGAAACTGGTGGCCCTGAGGGTCTGCAGCCCCGGGACAGTTATAAAATTTGACCTTTTGGTAATCCAAACTCGTCCAAGAACTTTTATAAATGACGCCCCACAGTTCAGCTGAATTGCTCCAAATATGAATGAATGAACCCGTGCGTCTGATCTGCATGCAAATGACTTAATATATATATATTTTTTCAACTGCAATCCCCCATTTTTATTCCAATTTGGAATGTAAAATGTATACAATTTGCACAATGTACCAGTACCCTGAAACCAAAAGAGCTAAATGGAATTCAGCCGTCATTTATTTTACTTTTACACCTACTGTATGTCAAAATGTCTTCCGTGAAAATGGCGAGGACATACAATACTGATTAATCCTACTGAGAGTTTGACATGCCATCAATAGTGAATAATAATGCCAGATTCCTGTCAACTCAGGTTTCTTAAGTCCACTGCATTAGCCTGCTGCAGCATGCTAATCACACCGCAATCAAAATATCATACAAGACATACGACATGTTCCACTAATGAGCCCCACACCGAAAGATCCTAATGAGGCTGCTCTGGAGTTGACCTGAGGCCACCACCCATGCATACGCAATGCACTATTAGAAAAAAAGGGGAAATAGGAGCCATACATTTTTTTAAAAAGAAACAAATATAAGAAAAGGAAATAGAAAATTATGGCTCTCTCTTTTGCTTATAAATTAGGATTAATTGTTTTTTGGCAACATCTTTATGGAGCCATATCCCACTGCTGAGCTTAGCAAACTGATTAAGCTGCAGTTAATGTGTTCTCAATTAGAAGGATAACATGATTTTAGATGATTATAAACAATACATAAAAAATAAACCTTTGATTTACAACAGAGCTGCACTGCAGAAGTGCCTTTTTTATATCAAACCATGAACAGTGTCTTTTAGTGCCATGCAGGACCTGTCCTGAGGCGGTCTCGGCTACACACAAGTTACACACTCACTGAAACACACTCCTCATTAATATGCAAAAGCTTTGCTGGGAGTCATGACTAATACATTTCCCTTAATTAATGAGTGGTGCTCATGAAGCCCCGGAGCAACTCGGAAAAATTATTTAGCTTTTCTCTTCCCAGGGATTTCCTCCCCATGCTGAACTATAAAGTGGAGGTGAATGTCAACAGTGCTGATGGGATATATAAGGATTTATTTATTTTATTTTATGTGAAGGGATATGAAATATAGGCTACATTAATGGTAGAGTAATAAGAGGAAGAGTTCCATGATTAAATATTCAGTGTGTTAATGGCTGTGAGCTGATGGAGGGGAGAGCAACAATCAAAACACTGACGATCATGGCTGCTTATTAATGCTGTTTAATGTCAGCTGGCCGATCTATACAAAAAATAAATAGAGAGTTGGAAGTATAAACAGACAGATGCAGTGGCTGAATTGATAAATATTGAGTAAAAAACTGCCTAGCTGAATAAGCAATAAATAGAACACACTTAGGGGTCCTACTTTTTGTGGCGGCGCAACGATCAGTGCAAGCAGTGCTCTGACAGTTTTCTGACAAAGAGAGATTTGCCCGTCTGTGTGGTATTTAGGTGCCAAGCGCAAGGCGCAAACAGATGAATAATTTTGAAATGAGGCAGCGCGAAGCGAGTTGTCGGTGTTTTGTTTTGATTTGTTTCTCAAGAAATTCAAAATTGTATTTGGTTTCTGCAAAGGAGGATAAAGATAAACTACTCAGCAAGTGATGTTTGCCAGCCAGCCATAACTTTACAAATCAATCTTGTGTTGCACCTTTCATACAGGTAACATGTCAAAGTGTTTTACAGGTCAGTGACGAATAGGATAATAATGATAATTAATAATATGACAGTGGAGAGATTACTGTTAAAATAACAGAAGACTAATGGACACAAAAAGTTCAAATGCAGGGGTATTATTTTGTGAAAAGGCAAAAACAAACAGAAACAAGAAAGAAAAAATAATAAAAACCAATTTGCCCAATTGCCATAACGTGTTCTAGTCAAACGACAGGTGGAAAAAGCTTTAAGATTACATTTTAAGATATCAAAACCTTCAGGCTTGGGCCACATCCTCGGGAGGATTCTTCAGCTCAGCGTGTTAAAGCTAAAAGCTGCCTCAAAGGAGTTTGTCGTGCACTTCAAAACGACTACAAAGCTCTCAGCCACAGGACCTGAGGGGCCATGCTGGCTCATACATTAAAAGCACTCCAGACAAGTACATATAGGTGCAAGACTGAAAACTGAAATCAATCAATATGTAAAGACCATTCGTGTGTGTGTGTGTGTGTGTGTGTGTGTGTGTGTGTGTGTGTGTGTGTGTGTGTGTTTGAGGGGTGCACTATTCTCAGTTATGCTAATTGTATGAGAAGTCGTATTAGATTGATGCATTTTTGCATGCTGCAGTAGTTGCTGCTGTGTTGTAGTGCTCATAGTCTTCTGTATGGGTTAAATCTATTATTATCTGGATTGGGCAAAGGGCTGTTTGACATTGTGAGTCACTTGATTAAATATAGTAAATAATAGTGCTTAATGCAGCTATATTATTGCATTTCATGGGCTTTGTATTTCTATTATAATGTATTTTTTTCTAAACAAACACTCACTCTTTAATAAGGGAAATGCATTTCAATGCAACTCTACACTGGCTTCAAAATGAGCTGTCGTGGGCGGACTGAAAAAGAAATTACAGCTCTCACAGAATAATTAATGGAATGTATAAACCATCATCACCATGCTGGGCTACTGATGCGTAATGAGTGATCATCAGGACCACGGACAGCGGCCGTCACCCTCAGTATGGCTTCTTCACTTTCAACACGCCGGAGAACACTGGGTAATAGGAGGATCAGAGGGAGGTTATTTCCCATTTCACAGAAACACTGAGAAAAACAACATTCATTTCTCACCAATGAGGGTAGGTCAGAACTCGAGCTGTGTCCAAAATCCCTCCCCTTTTCAGCCATTTACTGTTCCTTATAGGGTAGTTTAGTAGTTTCGCATTGACAGACCTTCCTCCATGGTGCTGCGGAGGAGGGTCTGGCTAGTCCACACAGCATTCCGGGATGGGAGAAAAACGTGCTCTGGTTTATTGGCATTTCTTTAAACCAATCACAATTGTCATAAGCTCCGGATAGAGCCACGGTGCCGCTGTAAAATAGCCTTGAGAAGGAACTTGTTTTGGTGGAACATGTGTACGTTCAAAGGTTGTTTTAGTCGTGCAACAGTAAACTCAGATTGGACAGATAGTCTAGCTAGCTGTCTGGATTTATCCTGCAGAGATCTGGGGCCTCATTTATAAACGTGGCGTACGCACAAAAGAAGACGTAAGCCTCTCTCTAGGCAAGAATTGGGATTTATAAAAAGCAAATTTGACGGGAAAATGTGCGCTCCTCCACGGACACTCTGACCCAGGCGTACGCACAGAAACGCGTGAAACGAGAAACGGCGGCAGATGGATGAAAGACGTGAAACTGAGACCGCCGTGTAAAACAAATCAAAATATTGCCTCTCATTGATGATATGAAGAATTCACAAAGCCATTCTTACAATTAATATCCTACACAAACACCTGTTTGATCCATCTGCGGTGAAAAGCAGACAAAATAAAGAAACTATCGTGAATTCAAATTAAGATATATTTGCAAACAAAACTCAAATGTTCTTATAATTATATTGGCACGTTATGGAATTTATTCTCATGAATAACACGATAAACAGGACAAATAATGTTTACAGTGATGCTGTCTTCGATGCCTCCGTCTGGAGGAGCACATCGTTTTAATGTGGTCATCATATATACAGTTTATTTTTATGGCTTTAGATCGTTGTTTTAAATGTTTGTTTTTATTGTAGGTCTAAAGCATGTGGAATGTCGTGGATATAGACTAGTAGTTGAGTGAACAGTAAATTCAAATTAGACTTACAGTTTGAATCACCATCACTGACAGGTGTGTTGTGATATAACAGTCATTTAATACCAAATCTACCAAAGGTGAAGCGCTACATTTTGGGATTTTAAGCCAAAAATTAGGGTACATTTTTCAACTTTATTGTTTGACCTTTTAAGGTCACTACAGGTTCAAGATGCTTCAGATTGAACACACAATTATTATTTTCCTTGCTTAATTTTATTTGCACAAATGCCTTATTTACTGACAGTAAATAAGGTTGGTAAACCAACCAGGAATTGTAGTTCTTTTGCCTTTTGTCTCTGTAGGTGTGTCATACAGCTTAATGCTTATTTTCTGCTCAAGCTGAAACATTTTCAATGTACAGGCAACTATTGACCTCCATTTTCACTGCCTAGAGCTAATGATTTGTGTCTACTCGTCTCTTCGCCTTTATATGAATCAAGCCACCTGTAAAATGCACTCCATGTTCAATGTGAATACGTAAAATGTGAGGAAGCATGGGTAACTACAGTAAGTGTACTCATGTACCTCACTTAAGTACCATTTTGAGCTACTTGTACTTTATTTCTGCTATGTTACACTTCTCTCAACATTTAAGAGGGAAATATTGTACTTTTTACTCCACCACATGTTTATGACTTGTGTAGCTCCTTTGCAGATGACAGCTTGAGAGCTTAGAAAATATGAAGCATGGACGCTTTTAAAATACAATACATTGTTAAAGGTTAAAGCAGTGGTTTCCAACCTTTTTTACAAATGACTCCTTACAAACAGCACAGTGTAGTTGTGCATAGCAGTATGGCGAACCTTCTACATGGTTTCATTTGAAGGCCAAAGAGGTAAAATTATCCAATAATTCGGAAATAGCAGTTAGGATTTAAGATGAGCCCAAAAATGTGATCAAGTTTTACGGCTCTTCACTTTTACTTGCCCTTCATGCTAACAATCTTAGAATTTAAGCGTCCTGGACTGTTGTTCTCACACTGGATAAGACAGGTCTTATCAGGCAGCTAAATGCCTTCAACCCAAATATATTAATGGTGTATCTTAAGTAGCGCTGACCTAGTGTGAAATTCAGTGTAATCGGTGTTGAAGTGTGGAGAATAAAACTAACACATGATGACAAGTTGTAGAGTGTGCATGGAGATCATTTCGAAAAGACAGATTTCATTCACATATGTGAGTCTACAGTAAGCTACTTTTGTAAAGATAGCTGGAAATGTGTGTATACCAACTCTAATGTTGTGAGTGTGCTGCTGTGGCCCAGTCAGCTGACTGAGGGAGCCTTTAAAAGCTCTCTCCCTCTCTCTTCCAGCCAGTAAATAGCGCAGCAGTGTCTACCATTTTAGTTTGGTGCCCATTTATACTTGTCTTTTGGCGTCCTGCTACTTACTCTCATGACACATGTTTTACTCAAACTGGACTGCTGATGTCAATTCACGTTTTAGTTAGTCACAGAGAAACTAAACAGATGTCAGTGTTATTCGCGTTGTGTAAATTATGTCTGCCTAAATTTCTTTTACTATATTCCATCTGTCTTCTCCTTTTTTCAGCGCTAAGCTTTTTTTGTGAATGGTCTCTAAAACTTATCAAAAGAGACCAACTCTGTGTGTATTATAAGAACTATGAGTAAAACCAACACCTCATGATTCACTTTTACTTTGCATAATACATTTCTATAACGTGTCCTCAGTTCGCACCGTCGTAATGTCAAGCAGAACACTTCAGTAATGTGAAATTTAATGACCAGTGACTAGACCATAAAAAAAGAACAGAGCATTTTTCTGTCTATTTTTTTTTTTTTTTTTTTTTTTTGTGCCAGCGCATAGTCGTCATGCTCACTTTCTGCCTCGGCCTTGCTGCTCACCTTGACGTGATGTGAACTCAGCAGAGATCTGTCCCGTGTCACAGGGCGGAAAATATTGATTTCCTGTCATAGCGTTTAGCCTGGAGGACGTGGATTTCCATAAAATTAGTTGGAGAACATTTCTGAATTTCCTGCAGTAATCCACCTGGCGTTCAAGAGGCGGTTTTATGTTGACCCGCCAGTCAATTGATTCCACATTTACAGCTACTTCTCATTACTACTGCATGCAAGCAATGGGTCACGTCTAGTTCCTGTGTCAAGTTTCTGTGTTTAGTTGGTTTCATAATAAAAACAACTGGAGACTGTGTACAAGCTGATATATGGGTCTGATAACATTTTATTACATCGGAATCGGACCAAAGTGTTTCTGTGACTTCTTGCTCAGCCTGAAGGCTGCTGGAATCGGCTGGAAACTGTCCGACTTGACCGTGGATTTCGGTCACCGGCTGCTGAGGCACAGTTCATCTCGAGCCTATTGTCCCCCAATTTGTTTCATCTGTTCCTGTGTGCTGGTGTCACCTGTCTCTTGTTTCCTCGTTACCTCTTGTATTTAGTCTCTGTGTTTCCTTACTACATACTGGTATACTTTTGCCTTCTGTATCCAGGACTCCTTTTGTTTGTATATGTTTTGTTGGTGATTAAATTCTCAAGCTGATCACTTTTGCCTGGCTGTCTAAGCATTTGGGTCTTACTATTCTCTGAGCCGTGAGACTGTGTGTGTGCTCACAAATGAGAAGATTTCATTATTAAAATTGAATTAAGACAAAGTGGGGCTTAAAGGGCTCCTTGCATAGGGCAGTGTACACTATGTATTCTGGTGACCTTTTAAGACCGCTTCTTTATTTTCCTATCGTCCTTTTATGAAGCAGATGTCCCTTATTACTTTTTTTTTACAGTATAAATTATGTCATCAATGAACTAAGGTAAGGAACGTATGCATAAGATATGTTTCTATTTAAATGTTTGTGACATTTCCACAAGTCACAAAAATACAATACTAATTATAATATATATATAAGCAATATATAATAGTATTTTCATTCTAAAGAGGGTAGATTAAGAAAGCAAGAGTGTCTGACTTTGACATTTGAGACCATGGGTCCGCATCCCGTTTCCCACAAACTGTTTTGTTTTTTAAGGAGATATGGAGTAACGTAGGCATTCATTTTGGAGTCATGTTTCTGGTTACCTGATAAATATACAGTATGTCCTGTTTTCACTCTCCTATTAGCTCCGTTTTGGACTCCACTGACTCCTGGAAAAAATATCTGGCTCTTTAGCAGCTAAATGCTGCACTATGTGTACACAAAAAGCTGGGTTAAAATGGGTTTATGTAACTCATTTGCTGAAAACAGACAGCTGTCAATCAGCACTGATAAGAGAGGTAAAGAGTGAACGAAAACAGTAACGTTGCGGGCCACAAAACCAAACCAATAAAGTGAAAGATGCTCAAACGCTTGGAGCTGAGGGGAACTGTGAAGTAAAGTGATAATACTGTGTGGGTTTGATATTACAGTATGAGCAACGGCTTTCACATATATATAGTGAGCCATTGTAATATAAACATCAATTATACCCGCTTCAACCACCGAGGCACAGCATGAGCTGTTTTTATAGGGACCATATGAATCGTTTTGGAAGGCACTTATATAGGTATGGAGACTTGTATAGACGAAATGGTGGGTGGTGCTGGGACTATACTGCCCAAAATTAAACACTAAGTGAACCAAGGTTCCACAACATCGTCATTTACAACATCATAATCTCGAACTTGGCTTTTTTCTTATAGTGGGTTTATTTGGATTTTGTTTTTATCTTTTATTTGAAAGAAATGGTACATACACTACATTTATGTAACACTTTTACACCAAGGTGCTGTACAATATGCTTCTTATTCACCCACGCATCAAAGCACACATATTTACAGGTAATCGCACCGTATTTATACGGATTGGCACGTAAATAAGCACATTTTGCTATAAAATTGGGGCAGGAAAGCAGGAGAAGTACCTCCAGAAGATACAGCTGCACAGCTGCTGAGGGAGTGCTCGTGTTACAGTCACATGCTATTATTAACATTAAGCACCATTTATTTTTTCAACATGTTTATTTGTATTGGGACAAGTATGTAGCCTAGTATAGACCTATGCCACACACCACAGCATTTATAGCCTAAGCTAATTTGCGATGCACGTCCCTAGATGGACCCTTGTATACCCCGGCACTTTAAAACACAAATGCTTCTCACTATGCTGGAAATATTTTCATTTACATCATGAATTATGGCTGCTTTGGTGGCATTCGCGCTCGGTTTTGCTTTATAGCATCCTGACCACCCCGTTCATATCCCTTCTGTGTAGCAGCAGCACAGAGCTCGCGAGGTAATGCAACTCATTTACTACCCAACGAAATATACAGCTCAAGGCAATAAAGATGCTTAGGCTGCAATACACATTAATGAAAGCATGTTCCATTAATGCGCTCTGTCAGTAAACATCCATCCCATACAGTGCATTATTATTCCACACGCCTCTATGTGTATTCAGCTAGGGGAACAGCAAGACAACGCGTCGCAGAAGCAGAGATAAAAGCTTACAGAAAAGCAGCGTAACACGAGGATAGACATCACTCTGGGTGGTTGTATAGTCTGCTGACGAGCAGGAACAAACACTGCTTACATCAAACCTTTATGGGAAAGCTAAATATAAACACCAGCTTCTCAGAGCCAATTACAAATGGATGAGGACTAAGGAAAACTTATCTGACTCCTTTCCCAAACTGTGTTTGATGGGTTTATTAAAGTGGCTGGCGCCGAGCCAGCCTGACAGCGTGACCTCCATTTTTGAAGAGTTAATGTATACAGGGAGGGTTGCTAAGATTTCCAGGCTCGTCACACCTGAGCTCCACATTCATTGCATGTATAATTGTAATTGGATTTGATTAAATTTTCATTAAACATATAATGTATATTGAGGGGGGGATGCAGCTTTTCCCACTGCTAGGATTTTGGAGAATATATGTAGCAACTGATGCATGAAATTACTGCCAGCTTCTTTTGGTCAGAGCCTGCAGATACAGCAGAGCCTGAGCATATTGTCTATGGACCTTGAA
Source organism: Perca flavescens (assembly GCF_004354835.1). Classification (NCBI taxonomy): domain Eukaryota; kingdom Metazoa; phylum Chordata; class Actinopteri; order Perciformes; family Percidae; genus Perca; species Perca flavescens. Next base: position 36,987,598 of record NC_041331.1, read on the forward strand.
TCGAAAAAAATTTAAAAAAAGTCAAGTATTGATCAGTGGAGTGCTGATGAGAATAGAAGAGAAAAATACATTAGAGGATCAAAGGCAACAGCTTGGGATGTGGCTGCTATTCTGAATGCAGGATTAGCACACTAAACACTTCAATCTGTTCAATGTAATCAATACAGTTAAAATATCAGCTAAAAGAACACGAAAGGAGTTGTGTGTGAACAGACTAATAATATTAGAGCTTAATTTGATTTTGAAATCAATACAAGTTTTAAAAAACAGAACCAATCATTTAGTGGTCTTTTTTTTCTTGCTTACACAAATATTTTACATGAATTAAGATTATATTTAGAAGGCAGGATATTTTACAGTTGAACAATTCACTTTATTACTTTACTATGAATAAAGGATGACAGTAAACAATCTTTTCTTAGCTGGAGTTTGAGATCATTTCTGTTGAGTTGAAGTTGTTTTTTAAGAGATTTAGGAGACTCGCCCTTCTTGCCTTAATCAAAGTAATTCCTGCTTGGCCCTGGCGTTTATATCTCTGCTAGCCCGGAGACTGATCTTGTTCAACTGGAGGCTCACCCGCCCCACCCCCCCACACACACACAACCGTTGGATTAAAGAGGTGCTCGACGAGGAAGCTCAGATATTCTCTGAAAGGCTCCATTGCGACATGTTTTTTTTGTTTCATCTCCTCGAGACGTGAACTCTGGCAGGAATTACTTCATTTATTTATTCACTTTTTTGCTTTTTTCATTTCAATTTTAAATGTTCACAATACAGCACAGTCCATGGTGAACAAAGCATAGTGTCACTTCCCTTCAATTCCCCTACCCACCCACAAACCAACCCAGTTAAAAATTAAAATTAAAAGAGATACAGGAAGGTATCTCTTTTAATTTTTCTAACTTTTTCACTTTTATCTTTTGATGTGTGCCCTCACTGGTGCGTGTTTGTCAGTGTGCGTGGGTCTGTGTTGTGTGTCCCCGTTTGTTTTGGACCTGAACTGGGTTGGTTTGTGGGTGGGTAGGGGAATTGAAGGGAAGTGACACACTGTTTTCGCTATGCTTTGTTCACCATGGACTGTGCTGTATGTCACGTATTGTGAACATTTAAAATTTAAAAAAAAAAAAAAAAAAAAAAATTCCTGCCAGAGTTCATGTTTCCAAATCTCGTGAGCAAAATGTTATTAAATGAATATAGCTCACTGACAAATAGCATTATGTTATGGGGTTAAACATACATCTGGAAGGGACAGTGACTCCTTAAGCTTAACTGTATGGCTAACATAGTAACCTATAGTAAGCTTATCTTCATTTTTTTCACAATTATTATTTTTTTTAACATCATTTGGCACACCCCCTGCTCTATTCTGCCAACAATTAGCTAATACCTAGCCTGGTTGACACCAGACCCTTCTCAGTTGTAACTGAGAGTGGGTCAGGGCAAGCTTCATTCACAGCCCATTTCCAAAGGGGCGTCACCAATGGACGCCGCTCAAATGCCTCTGGGCACAATTGGATAGTCCTTCAACCAATCAGACCAACGGGTGACGTAGCAGCGGCAGCGACATCAACGGTTGCTGCGCTTCGGTGGCCGTCATGTTGAATATAAACAAAAAGCTGCTTGCCGTCGGTGCGCTATCGCCATCGTGTAAAGCCCGCCTCAATGGTTGTGATTGGTGCCTCGATTTGGAAAAACTGTAAATGGGCCTGAATGGGCTCTTGACCAGACCGACCTACAGAGCAAATCTCAAATTTGCCGGAAGTTTGTCAGGGTTTTCCTAGGCTAGCTAATACCAATATGTTTGTGATGGACTACCATCAGCCAAACAGCTCTTACAGTACAGTGTCTTGAGACCACTGAAGAGTATAAAAGCTGCATCTTGACAGTCAGTGAGCTCTTTAATCTGTTAGAGTGGTTCAGTGTCTTCACCAAGTCATACAGTGTGCAAAGCCTCAGCTTTCTAAGAGACAAGGCTTTCATTTTAAAAATGGCTTTACTGCACTTTATCTACTATGGCTGAGCTGAACCTGATGTCAGAGTGTATTTACAGGACGGAGCTGAGAGTTAAGACCTTAAAGCTCTCATTCCAACGCTTTAATCGGCAAGCCTCATCAGCGCATGCTTAATGTAGAAAACAATTCTTCTAAAACCCAGAGATCATAAGATATGTGCACAGTGGTAGTCGGACAACCATTTCCACAATGACCTACTGTATGATAGAGAACTATTATCCAACAACACATGAAGTCAGAGATCATAATTACCTTCCGCAGGGGAAATCACTCGAGTTCTGCCTGCACTGCACCATAAAGACTGAGGGTAAACACCGGCATAATCTACACTTTAGTCGAAGCTCAACACATAAATAATGATCCACATACAGGAAATAAATATCTGTTTCATAAATGTCCTTCTCTGTGTATTTAGGAAAGAGCCAGAAAAGCTGTTCTGTTCCTCAAAACTCAATATGTACATATCATCAAATTTCACATCAAATGCCCTTTAAAAGGGGACAATTTTTTGTACAACATATAAAGCTTAAGTCATCCTGGACAAACAGTGAACTGATTTGTGCTGCATAAATATGGATGTGATGACAGCTCTGTGGCATTTTGAGAACGGGAGATATGGAACATCGTACTAGCTGCCACCTCTCTTCTTCCCTCTGTCCATCCTCTGTTTCCCCAGAGCTACTTGGCTGCTTCCATAGAGGGAAATCAAGTGGAACCACAATTACCGCAGCCTCCCATTGTTTACAGGGAGCTGTCTGCACAAAGGACAGGCTCCACCGCCAGGCAGGAGAGACGGAGAGAGAGAGAGAGAGAGAGAGAGAGAGAGAGAGAGAGAGAGAGAGAGAGATGAGGCTGAGTGTGTGCAGTGCAAAAGGTGATACATGATGTGTCGTGCGAAAGCTGCAATAGGTGACATTTTCTTCCTCTGAGGAAGGAGCTGCTCAGATTGTAATATTGAGGGTAAATTTGTAGACCACAAGGTGCCTACAGTGATGTAAGGTAAGGTTGTGGGTGGACAAAGCCAAGAGCTGTCTGATGTCCACAGAGACACATACAGAACAAACACGCACACACACACACGCACGCACACACACACACACATACACACACACACACACACACACACACACACACACACACACACACACACACACACACACACACACACACACACACACGCACGCACACACACACACACACACACACACACACACACGCGCACACACAGCACACACACACACACACACACACACACACACACACACACACACACACACACACACACACGCGCACACACACGCACGCACACACACACACACACACACACACACACACACACACACACACACACACACACACACACACGGACGCACACAGATGCACACAGACGCACACCTGCCTGAAGCCAAAAGGCGGAAAGAAACACATTGCACTAACACAAACACTGGAGTCAGTTTTTGTCATCAAACACATTTCTTCTGCAGTCCCTGTGTTTTATCTCAGCTCTGCTAGAGTGTAACGATTTGGGTGACTTCTGTACATTTGACTGACGACACGTATACGTACGGTCATTCCTCTCCACATGAAGCCTTTAAAAAAAGAAAATACCAATAAAAACACGAACAATTCTCCTAGAATAGTAAAGAGCTGTTGGGCACAGACAGCAGCAGTTTTGAGAAAGTCTAAAGAAAAGAAAAGTAATGTGACGGTAACAATTTCAAAGGGGTTGTGTAACATACTAAACAACAGCGGTACGTACAATTTTGAAGTCATAGTACTTTCATATTTAGGTAGCATTTCATGCTTCTTAATGGTACTGCACTATTTCAGAGTGATATATTAAACTTTTTATTCCACTACATTTAGCTGAGAGCTATACTTGTTGGTTTCTTTGCCGATTAAGACTTTAAAAACAAGATGTAACGACCGAATAGCTTGTTAAGTATTTATAGGTATCCATCCAGTATTGCTAGCTTTAGTTACGTACATGAATAGTTTTTCCTCGGCTAACCAATCAACCTGTTTTTCTGAATGAAAAGTATAACTTAAACAAGAATATTGTTTTGAAGACTTTGGGATTTTGATAAGGCTGATACATCCTGCTATAACCTTAAACCTGAGGTTTAAGGCTGCCAGCTAGTACTATGGATTCGAACAGTGAAAAGTTCAAGATAAACATGTATAGGAATACCCTTTTCCGTAAATGTGGTTAATTTCAAAAAGAACATTTTGTCATAAAAGTAATCCAGAATCCAAAGCAGCCTTTACCACTTACACATTTAAAATATCAGCCTGTTCTCATGAACCATTCGTTCAAAAAGCTATGAAAAGTTAGCACTGTAATTCGTAAACATTCCATGTTGTGCTGTATTCACTAAATGGACGGCTGCTGTATAAGAATGCGGCTGCCCTGTAGGGAAAGGTCAGAGTGGATGGGTGTTAACACACAGGACTTTAAAGCCAGAGAGCGGAGTTCGCTTCCTGGAGAAAACGAAAGCCTTTCAGTGTTTTAATCCAAACCACAATCTTTTTCCTAATCTTTTTGGGGGCTTTTCTGCCTTTAATTGATAGGACAGCTAAGTGAGAAAGGGGAGAGAGAGGGGGAAGACATGCAGGAAATCGTCACAGGTCGGATTCGAACCCTGGACCTCTGCGTCGAGGTATAAACCTCTCGGTATATGTGCACCTGCTCTACCCACTGCTCAACCCGGCCACCTTTTTCCTAATCTTAACTAGTCATTTTGGTGCCTGATCTCAACTTTCGTCGGGGCAAAACGCTCATATTTTGTGGACTAAATTTAACCGTAATGTCCACTGAAACAACCGGCAGCTTGCGGTGCTTTGTACCCGGCTCAAACTCACCTATTTTTGGGTAACTGAACCACCAACTATGGCTGATACAACGGAGGTCTGTAGACAGCGTCATGAAGCTCTGTAGCGGCTTAAACCACTAAACTAGCAACTGCCGCTGGGCGTCATGGAGCTCGTAGCCAGCTGGCATCACGTGACCACCCAGCGTCAGGTGACCAGCTGGCGGTCCCCTAATTTCGTAGGGTATCATACGTTTTGATGTGCACACATTCTCGTAAAACAATATCATACCAACCTATTCATGAGAATGCGTTGGAAATATGGTGTCTCCCACCTACAAAGCAATCTTTATCACTTGATAAAACCAGAATCCAGAGAAACCAGAAAAAACCCAAAACTGGTTTCCACTGTGCATGCGTGTGTCCTGCTTAATGCAGCGACAACAATGTGATTACCAGAAACCTTCCCAGATCCAGACACAATGAAAAATAACAATGCAGATTCCAGCACCAATTACAGAAGCTAATGTGCAATCATGTTAGCGTTGTGTAATATGAGCAATCACCTCCCTTCGCTGTGAACGCTAACTCTGTATTACAGTCATGCAGAGGACCTGAAACCCTCAGGAAGAAGCTGAAGGAGGGAAAAGGAGACAGAAAGAGGATTTATCTCTCCCAGCAGATGTAGAGCAGGCTCCTAGGGCTCCAAGTCAGCAGCCAGGACAGTTTACAAGCTGCAAAATAGATTGATTGACTATGGATCCCTGTCCCTGTGTGGCTGCCAACTCTGAGCTAATTAAAGAACTCTTCTCCGGAGAAACACTGCAGCAACCAAGCACATCCTATTTACTCTGAAGAAATAAAACACGTTCCCTTCCAGTAAACCAGCACAGGTGTCACTGTACTGTATGTTGAGAAATAGCTTGAGCCACAGAGAATACACCTAGACAGAACATTTGCATTTGTGTTAGAAAAGTAGGTAAATATGTTGGTGAAATGGTTTCCATACTTTGCCCTGACATTCAGCTCTGAGAAGGGCAGGGATTTGGAGGTAGCATATTCGGATATTGTACATCAGAATATTTACTGCAGACAAGCAATTCAAAAACTGAATGGCTGCAATCACCTGTTCTTGTTATGTCACATGCTGATTCTCCTAACCTTTAAAAAGACGCACGCTGAGGTACTCATCAGTTTGCATTAAATTTCACTACCCGCTTTCAGTTCAGATAACTCAAGATACACTGTCACAGTTGCAAAGCCATGTGGCTGGCAGTCACCATGAAACCTAATGATATTTAGGGGTAAAACTGACAAAGAGAGGTGGCAACATACATATAGGAATAATTTACTTCTTGACTTTCCTCATATGAAAAGGTGGAACGCAACTATATCTCTTAACATGTACAATTGCAAGGTACTTGCCATTACTGCCTTAACACTGTTTCAATGGTGATAAAATAGTTTTCCCTCTTTGTGCCATGGCTGAAGAGTCTGCAGCCAGGATAACAGCTCTGTGAGGCTGTACTTATAGACACAGTGGTGCTTTGAGCTAAATGCTAACGTGAGCACGATACAATGCTCACAATGAATGGCTGAATCCAAATGAGCACCTTCCAGACATGCGGACCAAGCCCTGCTCAAGTCTTTGAGGGTGCTGGGGGATAAAATGTTCTATGAGGCAAACACTCTATTCAAATTATTTTCAATTTTATTTAAAGTATCAAATCATGTGAGGAAAACTTCCTTTTAGGCAGAAACCTCGGACAGACCCAGGCTCTTGGTAGGCGGTGTCTGACGGTGCCAGTTGGGGTACGATGAACAGTGGCAATTATAGTAACATTAAAGATAATGGACCTATGACTAGAAATAGTAGTTGTAGTAGTTCACGGGGTAGCATGGCACTGCAGAGCTTAGCAGGATACATTCCATGAATATGAATTGACCCTGAAACTCATTTCCAAGCATTTTTTTCTAACAGTTTTAACAGTATTAATATTGGCAGCATATGCAGGATTTCTACAATTTCCCTCCAGATAAATTAAGTTCTTTTTTTTTAATCTTATCTTATGTACAGGGTCTGCAGCTTTACATTGTAACTGTATAATAGGGGTGGGGGAAAAAATCGATACAGCATAGTATCACAATATTTTCTGTGGCAATACTGTATTGATTCACAGACGCCAAGTATCGATCTTTTATTATACATGGGTTGGTCAGTTTGTCTACTTGACAATCTGATTTTGCGGCAATACAATTGAAGTGAGATGAACAAACAAAGAACTGTATCTTTTTAGATAAAACAGATGTTGACAAAGTTTCCTTTTGGGGACATAATTTGAAAATGGGAAAAATTTGAAGTTGGAAAAAAGTTAATGAATTGCAATATATCGCAGAATATTGCAATATGTTTAAAATTGCAATAATATCGTATCGTGACATAAGTATCGTGATGATATCGTATCGTAAGGCCTCTGGTGATTCCCACCCCTACTGTATAACTGATATGGCACAGTAAAACAATTCCCTTACATGAGCTGCCAAACACAATATTATATTCACATTAAACCCTTAAAGGGTAACTACCGTTTTTTTCAACCTGGACCCTATTTTCCAATGTTTTTGTGTCCAAGTGACTGATGGGAGCAACAATTGCCTGTATATCCTATAGGTTAATATGCAATTTTTATGTATTATTGTATATCCTATAGGCTAATAGGCAATTATTATGTATTTTTGTATCTCTTTTTTATACTATGTATATTGTATTATGTGTTATATGGACCTGTGTCTGCAATAAAGTTTATATACAGTATAATCTTTGACATTGGTCCAGTATTAAGCAAGATCACTGCAGTCAGCAGCGGCGAAGCTACAATGTAAGTTAATAGGGCAATTGTGCAGCTTGTGTATACGTTCACAGAAGTGCGTGACAACATTATGGAAAAGATTTTTAAGGAGGTCGACCTTTCTGTTAAAGAATAAGATCCTTTTTATAAACATAAAAAAAAATCTGTGTGTGTGTGTGTCATTATGTAGTAAGATCTGATGAGTCAGTAATGTGTTTGCAAGCATGCAGACGTACCGGTGCAGGAGTATTCGTCCACTCTGAGGAAGCCTGGCAGACAGTCACAGCGATGGCTTCCGGGCAGGTTGAGACACACGGTGTTGGACTGGCAGTAATGCATCTGGGTTGCACACTCGTCAATATCTGAGGACAACAGAGCAGATACAGTGGATTAATAACTCCCTGGCACACTCAGTCAGGACACACGGAGCGATTCCTTGGTCGACTGATGAGCACGTGGATGAGTCTTATTGAACTGCTTTAACACGGATGCTTTAATCTCATTACAAAAGGTACTGGTCTCTGTCCGTCAACTTGTTGCTTACAAATATTAATTACTGTACAGTCTTGCCCATCCATTTACTCATCAAACACACGCACAAACAAGACGTTTTCAAAGTAGAGTTTGGTTTTCCCCCACTTAAATATATAACTTACAGTGTGTTGTTTTGTTAGAGCAATATAAAAGAGTGCCAGGCAAGAGAGGACAAGGAAGAGAGAGACAAAACAAAAGAGATGCTAAAGACAATGGGGAGAGGAGAGAAAAGCAAAGGAAAAGAAAAAAAGAGGAAAAGAAAGAAACAGAAAATGAGAAAGGTGATGAGATAAGGACTTATATATACTAAAGAGGACAAAGGACAGCAGGGAGAGCAGCATCTTTCCGGGCATCCATAATGTTCAGCTAATATGATACATTAGAACCTTGCTTCGTACACAGACTCTCTCTCATCCTAATGTAGCTAGAAAGACACTGCATGAGCATTGAAACACTGAGCTCTGGGAGGCATTAGCTGAGCTGAATGACTGCTGATGAAATGGGATCGGAAACGCACAAGGGACGTGTTAATTTGTGTGTGTGTGTGTGTACACAGTATTTATGTGGATGTGAGCAGCAGAGAGAACCGGTTTCCTGAGGCTAACAGGCCTTTCCACCACTTAAGGGACTCTGTATGCTACACTTAAGGGAAGGAGAGAGTGAGGAAAGCATTTCCATATCCTCTCCTTGGACAAATACATTCCAGCTTTGAGGTTTTCAGCTTCACACATTCCGCTTACAACAGAATGAAATTTTGTATGAAGTATGTAATTGACTTACATGCAACAGCCAGAGGTTTTTTCTCGGCAAATTTCATCCTTGGAGACTGTACAGTAGGAGTGTTGAATTGCACAATCAAAGAGAGACGGATCATGTATTCAGGCGTACAAAGCCTCGCCGGCCTTCAGCATAAAAAGCATTGATCTGCTACATCAAAAACATGAAACTTACTAGAGTGCTTTCAGGCTGCAAAAAAAAGTACCTGAATCCAATTTTGTATTGTGTCCTGAAGCACTATTCCGCCCTGGAAGCTACTCATTAGATTACCCTTTATTAGCACCAAAGTGTTGTTCAAGCCTTATAATGGCCGGCCTGTGATGTCGCAGACATGCCGCCTTAATAATTCAAAGTTGAGAGCTCGCTGCTTTTGTCAGATTTCATTGAACTGTAAAAAGCATCTACTGTCAAAGCTGACACGCGATGGGACTTTCTGATTTCTGTTGTTCCAAGGTCCTGTATCCACTGTTAACCGTGTGTGTGTGTGTGTGTGTGTGTGTGTGTGTGTGTACGTCTGAATGTCTGTGTTCGCCCTCTACAGCCTCCTCTGGGAGTGCCGTAGCAGGTGAGGTCTGCTGACAGAACTGGACCTGTCATTTCACACAGGAGGAATTCATTTTTCTGGATTTCCCGGTGTGTCTCTCTCTCTGTATGCCCTCCATCCTTCCTCCTCCCCCTCCCCTCCACCACAGACCTCCTCCTCCCACTGAGCTCAGTTTCTTCATCTCTCTGCTGCTTTATTCATGCTGTGATGTAGGTCAGGGCTGGGGAGGGGAACAGCTAAAAATAAGGCAGGATAGGACTCTGCCTGCATGCACATCTATGTGTGTGTGTGTGTATGTGTATTAGAGAGAGTGAGTGAGTGAGTGAGAGTGAGAGTGAGAGAGAGAGAGAGAGAGAGAGAGACACACTGTGAGTTTGAAAGTTGAGTGTCTGGATACGGTAGGGCAAAAAGAGAGAAGACTCTTCATAGTGAGTGAGTGAGTGAGTGAGTGAGTGAGTGAGTGAGTGAGTGAGTGTGTGTGTGTGTGTGTGTGTGGGCGCGCACGTAGGAGTGCATGTGAACAGTAGTATCTGCATCCCCCCCTACTGTACAAAGGTTAATGGAAACTTTCTATCCAACAGCAATATTGTGACCTGCTCTCTGAAACTCTTTATTTTGTTTACTTTAATCAACATAGATTTTGTGTGTGTGTGTGCGTGCGTGCGTGACCTCAGCCACTGCAGCTGATCAGTCTCATTGAGCAGCCGACTGTAAGAAGCTGCTGCCTCAGATTGACGGAGAGATGGAAACAAATTCAGAGATAAACACCTCTCTAGACTTTAAAAAGTATTCACCAGATTGTTTTTTCTTTTCTAAAACATGAAACTTTTGGCGCAAGACGAGACTTGGGCATTCGTGTGCAAGTGTGTGTTCGTGCACTCCCATGCATGGTTCCTAAAGGTTTCCCACTTCAGAATTCAAAACGGTTTATCAATCTACTTTCCTGTTTTCAAGTTGTCTCTCACTCAGCAGGGCGTTTTCAAAAACTCATGGACAGAGTTCTGTGGAATTGGGTCGAAAGATTGAATGGTGTTTGGCAACAGAACAGACGATTTTGGAGGCAACTCAGATCTCAGATGTTCATCGTTTAACACGGATCGCTGTTAGCTAATAGGAAATAAACTTTTGTACAGAAACTCTTAATTCCAAATATTAAAAGTTAGTCAAAAACTCAGTTTAACTTATAAATGAGGGGTTTGAGTACAATAACCACAGTGAGAAGTGCTCAGAGTTGTGCTCTTTGAATGTCCTGTGGTTCATTTCTCATCTGAACTTCTGTATTATTGTTCTGTAGACTCTTTGCAACACTTTTGTGGATGGATGGCTGTGGCAATATTACTTCTGTTGCATTCAGGCTAATATAGTTCACTTGTGTCAAGCAGTTACAATTTTTGAAATTTTGAAAAAACGAGTGGCAGAGTATATGTATACTGTACATCTTAAACAATTCCTGGAGGGATTCTTTAACCCTTGTATTGTCCTTCGTGTCATGGGGACTTGGTTAGTTTATTTACATTCTGTATTAGCCTGTCCAAACGCGTTCGATCGCAGTTCACGTCAGGTCACCAGAGGACCCAAAGCTCAACGCCAGGCCAATGCAAAAATGTCAAATAATGGGACCCGAAGGACAACACAAGGGTTAAGAGATCTAAGTTACACAATGTTGTAATCTGTAGTATATCAGCACATCTACATCCAAAGTAAAATAAATAAATAAATAAATCAGTATTTGTAGGTGCCTCGGTACTAAAACAAAGCTGCTACATCTCTGGATGCTCCTCCCTAACAGACCGGCATAGCCACAACAGAGCGCCATCTAATAATTCATGTGCATAACTTAAGAGATAAGCGACAGCTGCTAAAGAATTTCTTTTTTAGAAAAGGACTTCCATCCAAATGTCATCACCCCTCTTGATACGTATCTCATCACGCTCTCAGCAGATGTCTCCTTCACAGACACACAAAAACAACAAACAGCATTCCCCTCTTCTTTGACCTCTCTCTCTCTCGCTCTAGCCATCTCTATTTTCATGTACACAGAAGTGAATCTCACCCAGCAATTACACACCATGATAATTGAGGGTTGCACAGAGCATTGCTTTCCCACATACAGGCGCACAAATACACACACACACACACACACACGGGCTGTGTTGAAAGAGAGATGGGATATTTCATTTATTTTCTCTAATGCGTTTGGTGTAAACAGCTAATCAGCTGGTTTTTCATTTGACTTCACTGAAATACAATAAACAACCGAAACATTGTGAGTGAGAATTTTTTTTTTTACAATTACACATATTATTATGTCTATATGCAAGTCAATGATATTAAAAAAATGTATGAAGTTACAACAGTAAACAGCACAGAGTTAACTTGATGATGATAATAATAACAATATTGTTCAACTACGTTGGGCAGTTGCTGTCAAGTCAGGACAATTTAATTTAATATAGCGCAAAATCCCAACAGAAGTTATAGACACTTTTTATGTAGAGCAGGTCTAGACCTTACTCTTTACTGGGAGACAGTATTGTCTTATAGTATTTTTTTCAGTAACAAATAGTGTTAGCCAAATTCAGTAATTACATAACAGTTACCAATCCCAGTAACGCTCCTTTCCTCCAGCAGTTTGGAGGGTCAGCTTGTTGACGTATTACTGGAAGTTGGATCGCAGGCTCATCATCAACTTTGTCCCTGTGCAGTGCAAAGACTGGTCTGAGACGCGTTCGCTTAGCACACGGGCTGCGAGAATACACTTTGGGTTGCGTTCACGCCTACCTCGTTTGGTCCGTTTAAAACAAAGCGTTTGGTCGGCTAGTTGTTCGGGCTGGTGTGAAAGATCATCCCAACTCTGGTGCGGATCAAACAAACAAACTCTGGTCCGCTTGAATACGGGGGTCTCAGTTCGCTTCCAAGTGAACTAGAGTTCGGTTCAATTCAGGTGAAAACGCGATCCGACCCAAATACAGGAAGTGAAAACCAAAAACCATTTACTAGGGTGCAATTTCAACCTTGCACACAATTTACAGATTTATGATTGAAGGGATGATAACTTTCAGATCCATAAGCTGTTCTGACCACACGTATCGCTGGTCGTCTGTGTGACATCATCATCATCATCATCATCATCATCATCTCTCTCTCTCCTTTAGTCTACTTGCTGTCTGTCAGCTGCTCACATTGTTCGCCTTCTTTTAAAATATCAGAAACACTAAAACAGAACCGGAAAAACGCATGATGCTATGAATTTGCCGTTGCTCCATTATTTCTGAGACCAGACATGTGTCAGCGAGTTTCGGATATTCTGTCCAATAACCAAGCGACCGTGTGACGTGTGCTTACAATGTTTGGTGCGTTTGACAAAGTGTAGTGATGTTTGAAAGCAAACCGAACCAAATGAAAAATGCAACAATCGCAACGAGAACCACAGAACTGTCTGTAAGTGTGAAAGCGCCCTTAAATAACTCCAAAGTTGTCTTATTACATTTCGTCTTTACACATCCAAGAATCCCTCGGGTTTTGTTCAAAGGCTTGTGTTGTGCTGTGGGCTGTCACCAGAGAGTCAGCAGTGAAAAGCTGAACCACAATGATTGTGTTGTCTATTTTTTAGATGCTTTAAATACATTAATGTGACATGTACTGTAGGCGTGGCATTTTGTGATTCGTTCAAAGTAGCTTTGACTGAGCCGGGCTGAGTAATTGAAAGTAACGTAACTTATTACTTACTTGAGTAATTGGTACAGTAATACATCCAATCTTCCAATGAGCAATAGGTAAATTAACTACTGTCTTCAAGAAGCATCAAACAAATACTGCCATTTATTCTACACACTACTACTAGAGTGTACCATTTACTTTTTGGTTTTAAAGTACAACTTTGACGGTGTGACCACATGTGCAGCTGTAACGCATTGCAGACTGTAAGTCAGAGCATCAACTGTCAGTGACTCCCATTTGAAATAAAAAGCTTCTTCAGTGTTGACTATGGGACTAGTCAATGACCCATCTTGAAACAAGACGGCAAGTTGTTTATGAAATTCAAGTGAAGCTCGGTGACGTTTGAATGCTTCAACTGGCAGTTTGCGCGAGTTTCAGCCACACACGTCTGCACATTGTGTTAAGCTGCTTTTTATCAGCTGCTGTCCTGAATAAAGAAAAAGGGACTGATGTTTACTTGACGAGGCCATAACAGTGCTAACTTCCATCTTCGTAACAACTTTAAACCAACACACTTTGCTTCATTGATCTTTGCTGTGTCATCAGCTAATCTCCCATTCATCCCAACAGCTCTGTCCCCACAGGAATCCTGTCTCTCTGGTGCAATTACAGCTAAAACCTAAAATCTTATCAAGCATTTACTGCTACTCCAATGCATGAACACCTCTTACATTGAGTGATACTCAGCTCGCCTCTTGACATGCATCAAGCTCAAATTCAGGATTTCAGTTGGTCATCTCACTGGTCTGCTTTAGTGGATAGCGCTTTAGAAACTAAAAACTTTTTTTTCCGAACACAATGCCATTCTCAACACAGTGAAATGAGGATAAAAGATTAAAAGTTTCCATTCCTGTGATGGGTTTTTGATCCCTGTGGGGAAGATGTTTTTCATACAGTATGAAAATGAGCAGCAGGAAAACGGAAATTTATCTAATCCAGCAATTACATACCATGATAATGGAGTCTTATAAACAGCGTTGCTTTCAACAACTTTGACTTGTGAATGAAGAAAGTGAGCCTGGATATCTCCCACTATGCTTCATTCCTCCTGCCGCTGTGGGAACTTAGATCACAACTTGAAAAGAACCCTATTATTATCCTTTAATGTGGACTGAACCACGGAGAGGACCAAATGGTTTTCATGACGGGGGTTTAATTTTCACACAGAGGCCTCAACTCAATGAATAAACTCTCTTATCTCCCTGTGCTGTAAACAAATCAAACACAAAAAAACAACAATCAACATGCAGCACAGGATGCGGTGTGCCCCGTCCTTAAAGCCAGAGGAGAAAAATAACTACTGATGCATTTAATTAGAGAGCCTTTAGAGAGCAGAAGCTCTTATCGCCATCCTTGTCCTTCTAGAAGACGCATAGAGAGCAGGAAGTGCTCTGGTTGAGCAGATTGGAGCCTGCGCAGGTACACGCTGTTTGCATTGTCTGTCAGAGAACAGCTTGCGGGTATGAGAACTAAATATGGTGTGGTTCTCTATCAGGAGAAGGAAGCAAGGTGAGCAAGGTGGTTTAATCTCCCCGTCACTCTGCAGCTCCAACGAGGCGCAGCCATTCACTGAGCTGCACACTGACAGACTATCAGACAGACACTCTGAAGAAAGTGTGACAGAGTCCTTCTGTCAGACAGTTTACCTAGATGACAGGTACTGGGTGTTTGTGTGTTCACCCAGGTATATTTACTTCTTAGCTTAGAAGAGTACTCCTGGGTGCCCACTGACTGGAATAAATCCACATATCAGCCAGAAGAAGGCGGTGCGGTGTGCAACTTTCCACACGGATTAGCGAATTACTGCACAGCGGAGGTCTTATTGTTGCAAGTGAAAATCCTAAACACAAACTGAATTTGCTTTGTCGGAGCGAAGAGATGTATATCACAGAGGACAGACACAATCCACTGTAGCAGTCTCGGGTGTTTTAGAATGAAAATCAGCGTAGAGAATGATCCCGTGCAGCAATCAAATTTGATTTGATTTGATTTATTTAATTGTAAGAGAGTGCCTTACACATGATAAAAGGACATCAAATACAATCAAGGATAAAAACACAATAAAGTCCAACACTTATTTCCATTGTGGTCCTCAAACACACCTCATCCAGACTATCCACCATTTTTCCGAATATGACAATATTCCGAATTTGATATAGGTCATGTAAACAGCATATTCCAGTTGGATATTCAGAATATCCAAGAAGGCCTTTTTCCGAAATATAACATTTTACGATGAAGACGTGGGATATTTCGGTATTATTCGGTGCATTTAGAATATGCGTCTCAATCTAGGTTTTAACGCCCAGTTTACAGCCATACGCCCAGTTTACAGCCAGTTTACAGCCAGTTTCGCCCAGTTTACAGCCAGTTTACAGCCAGTTTACAGCCAGTTTACGCCCAGTTTACAGCCAGTTTACAGCCAGTTTACAGCCAGTTTACAGCCAGTTTACAGCCAGTTTACGCCCAGTTTACAGCCAGTTTACAGCCCAGTTTACAGCCAGTTTACAGCCAGTTTACAGCCAGTTTACAGCCAGTTTACAGCCAGTTTACAGCCAGTTTACAGCCAGTTTACGCCCAGTTTACAGCCAGTTTAGAGCCCCTTGTCTGTTTACGGCTTACAGTCAGCTCTGTGCGTTGCTATGGTTGCTGTACACAAACCAACCAGCCAACAGTTTGCAAGGCTGCAGGCCTGATTAGAAGGTGATACACCACTACTTTTAGACATTATCAAAGACTTGGTTATCAACAGGTTTTTGGATATGCGCACACATCGCTACTCCGACCTTTTCAAGAAGCTGGTTGAAGGAATGAAAGAGGGACGCTGTGTTCACGCCGTCCAACAAGTCCGCCGCTGCTGGAAAACTTCGTATTTTGTACGGCTACATGTAAACGGGAATATAAGTGGAATATTCACTTTGATTAGCCATGTAACCAGCTTAGTCGGAATATTGTCTTTTTCACAATAAGGGCAACAACTGGAATATTATGTGCATGTAAATGTGGTCACTGTTACAAAGACACATATAGCACAAAGCTTTCCTGCTGCAAATGCAAAGTGTCTGAGGTTCACCTTCCTCCATCACAAAATAAATGATGTAAAAATGGAATGACAATTTTCACCACAACTGACCGTGAACACATTAACGCACACACGTGAACATTAGCATATTGTGTCCTGTAGGCACTGTTTTTGTTTTTTTTGTTACGTTCTTGCTGCTCTGCTAGTTTCTTGTCTGTGTGGTTTGATTTGTGCTTGTCTGTTAATGTTTTGTCTTCTGTCTTGCAATGAAGTAGGAAAAAAAGAAAAAAAGAAAAAAAGAGATGTGCTTATACGTTTCTTCGAAATAAGTCATTCAGCATGAAAAAAGCTTAAAATAATTACTAATCAACTAAAGAAGTCTTAGTTGACTAAGACCAAAACTGCAGATTAGTTGCTAATCGACCAGGAGGGGGCATCCCGAGTTCATTGCCGCGTGACTTGCACCTATGATTTATTTTTCAGCTTTTCAGCAGCTTGTTCAAAAACATGCACATGCAGATTCTTACAAACATTCAAACACAGGCTGAGATGCACGTGTGTGTCTTTGGACAGACACACACATGAAGTTGCGCCAATGACAGGCTGATAATCAGGAAGCGGTGCAGATGCTGTTGTGTATGACGATGAGTTAAGAAGCTGAGAGGTAAACACAGATGCTGCCAGAGAGAAAACAGTGACTGAAAAGCTGCCTGCAGTACTCATGATTGATTAGTCCTTTTTCAGGACACAAGTACCGTTGCAGTCCTGTGGTCCAATACTTGTAATCAGGAGAACAAGTTTGATTAGCTCAAAGAAAAGGGGCTGCTACCATGAGTCCTTGAGCAACACTTCAACACAGACCAGATTCAGGCTGTGTCCATTAAGGCCCGAGAAGCTCAAAAAAAATGTTATGCTTGAACCTGACACAGTTTTAGTGTAAAAACGTTCTGCCTTCCCTTTGACCCTTGGACACACCAACAGGCCCTCCAACCTACTGTACAGGACAAAATCTGTTGTTTGTTAGTGCTTTATAAACCAAACCATATTGTTTTCTGATCTACCACCTCTGTAATACTACTTTCATTTCTGCTTCTGAGAGATGACAGTCATTATCCACACGCCCACGGCAGTTGCTTGCTAGGAAAGAACAAAGGACCAATGCTGTTGTTTTTCTGCTGAGCTACTGTCTCGAGCATATAGGCAGTGGATTTTGAGATTCCCGGGGATACCTCAAACATACCGTATGAATCAAAATATAAAGACTACAAACTGTGCAAAGAACATCACCAGTTTATTGATCAAAACAACCATCTAATCACCAAATGAGAACGGATAAACAAGCAAATAAACAAGTTAAGTACATACAGTGCTGCTCATGAGTATAGGAACCCATGCTAAAGTTGACTAAAAAGAGGAATAAAAAAAATCATATTTTGGAAATTGATCTTAATGCCTTAATTAAAAAAAATGAGGAAAAATCCCACCTTTAAGGATACCAATTTTCTTTGTGAACAAAGAATGTATCGTAAATAAATAATTAATTTCAGTTAGCCTAATAGCTGGTTTGATTTGCATTGAGAGATGATCTTATGGAAAGTACCCCATGCCAATCTGTAAATAATTAGTGCAAAAAAAGGTTTTTAAGAATCGGTTTAGGAATCGGAATCGTTTTAAAAGTACCGGTTCGGCATCGGAATCGTAAAAATCCAAACGATACCCAACCTTACCAATCAGTGACCAAAACCTGCAGGATGACTCCAAGGAAGTTAAATATACGCAGTAGGGCACTGTTCAATCGTAATGCCTCGACACAGTGCCCAATCCCCTGCATAGCTTCATTAGACAACATTTCTATTCGTCTGAAAATGACACCCCCACCGCGTGATTTCCCTGTTGTTGGTGCTCACAATTGCCTGCGGGTGCCCAAGCTCATCACTAATAAACAGAACCACCAGAAACACTCTCCTCCAAAACACAGACAACCCACAACACATTTTGTTTATGTGCATTTTGTGCGTTTTGTTTACATCAATCCCACTGTGTTTTCAACAGATCTATGGTTTTGTACTTTTCTCCCCGGGCATAGCCAGCATGCATTACTCTTCTATGAGCTGTATCAGTCGCACACACGCACACACACATACACACACCCTTGATTGACCCTGTCCCCAGGACTGTGGGAAGGGTGGCAGCAGCAGATGGTTGAATTTAGCTCTCATTGTGTCAGGTTACTGCAACACACACACACACACACACACACACACACACACACACACACACACACACACACACACACACACAGCCAAATGTGCCAGGAAGGTCATCTACATACTATTATGCAAGTCCAGATGACAACTTGTTTCAGATTATTGGGCATTTTCAATCATTAGTAACCAGTTGCTAGGTAACAGCGATGCCTCACGGCTTACAAGCTGATTGATTTAATTGATATCACATCAGTCACCATTCACCTTGTAGCGGATGGGGAAAGACAGCAATAGAAAGGTGATGAGGTGTTGAGCTGATATTATCCTGCCAGCATCCTTCGCCCGTGTTTTCGGTTACTATGGAGGAAAATTTACATCTTTCATCTCTCTGACTCACTTCACATTATGGAAAGTGACGGAGGAAGACGAAGAGAGGCAGACCGACCCTTTCAAAACAGGGAGAGAAATCAAAGCAGAGACGGATACACAACAAAAGAGAAGAATAAAAGAGAAACTACGATGCAGAGAAAGATGCAGAAACAGAAAGAAAACATGGACAGAAACTGAAAGAAACAGACAACCCAAGCTTTGAGGAAAGCACAGAAAGAACCTCAAAGTAACAACATTGCACTCGTTGTGACTTCATCGACGACAGTAATCATTTGACAGGAGGGCCAATATTAGGGTATAAATATTTGACAACACAGTGTGGGAGCGCTTAATTAGCTTCATTGTTATTCCCATCCAGATGCAGCTGCTATCTGGAGAGAATGCTGACAAGATGATTGTGTGCGAGAGCAGGTGTAAATGTGGATATCACGTTAAGTTTTAATTAGACGTTATCTTTCTTATTTTGAGTTCAGCTTTAATTTGGAGGTGGTGGGTGTTTGATTCATTTAGTTGGAGTTTTTCTGGGAGGCACACGCGAGAAGGCAAAGAAGGATTCAACTTGTTTAAGATGGAAAGAAAAGTTAACTTTAATGGATTATTTGTTTAGGTTCCTTAGAGTAACTAACTACAGCAATGTCCTCATAGTAGAGATGGACATTATTTGGCAATTGAATTTCAAGTGTTGGGAATGATTCAAATCAATGAATTGCTTTCATTTAAACTAAAATCTGAAGTTTCTGTCTGTTTGTGGTTGTTCAGGTCAAAGTGATGTTTGAACTACAAGCATGGCAGAGTAGTCAGAGTTGAAACACAAAGGAATGCATCAAGCTACAAATAAGTGACTGGTTTGGACGTTTATTGGTGTTTTTTGCCCCCGACGGTGCCTTCCAGGCAGCACTGGTTATGGTTAGGGTTAGTGTTAAGGTTAGGTTAGGTGCCTTGAAGGCAGCGGTCGCGGCGCTGCCTGGAAGTAGCAGTTGGGGGCAAAAAAACACCATTGAGTGGTTTGGACAGACTTTAATACTTTTTTTGCCAGAAACTTAGCCAACTGCTACCCTAAGCAATGGAAATGGCGAGCAGAGCAGAGACAACAGCAGCAAGCAGCTGTTTTCTGAAAAATAAATACTAATAATTTTACCCTACATGGCTAGCACCAAACCACAGACAAACAAAGTTAGTGGGTGAACATAGTGGAGCATTTATCTGCTAAAGAGCCTACAACGAGGACCACAATGGAAATAAGTTTGTAACTTTCTTGTGTTATCCTCGACAGTTCTGATAAATGTACAGTGTCACTGTGATGGCATCTTGTTATGCATTTATTTTTGTTACTGTCTAATAAATCAAATCAAAAAAATCAAAGCCAAATGAATATTGGACTTACATTCAACCAGGTGGCCAAAAGCACAACTCCAATATGAATACTAATGTTGCTACATCATATGTCACAGTTTCTTTAAAATGAAATACTAAGTACAAACCACTGTCTGCTTTGACATGTTCCTGACCCCCTTGCCCACCTCTCCCTGTTGCTTTTGGGAGGCGTCAACACACATTTTAAATTTCCTATGATAGTGTGACAGATTGTCAGCTCATGCCCGTGAGACACCAGCAGAGCCACTAAAATGTGAGTCTCATGGGAAAAAACTGAAGCTGTTACTTTTACAAGCATCAAAAGTTGAACTAATCAAATTAAGTTGTGGGCAGAATGTATTTTATTACTTTATCATAAATATAGTTTAATATTTCCATTAATTATTTCATTATTTGCAGAACGAATTAGAATCAAATATAATCACAGATGAATTATAAAGTTATATGTATCCTTATAATATGCATTTATATTACTAAGCAATTTCGTGTGTCAACACGGTTTTATTCTAAGATACAGTTTTGCATACTCTGAGCGGATATTGTGATGGAACAATTCTAATATTTCATGCAATTCTACTGATATCGTCCACCCTATTACCTTAGTACCTTGCTACTTACTTCAGGTCAACAAGCCCAGCATGTTTTGGTTCTGCGTAAAAAAAAAAAAAAAAAAAAAAAAGAAAATGTTTAATTGAAACTTCAGGGTTTTTTTTTTTTTTTTCTCTTTCTGATTTTTCACAGACTCTGACATTTTGAATTGAGTTTGTAAATGTTTTTACATGCCCCGCTGCTGCTGTGCCCCATTTTCCTAAAAGGTAGGTGTGTCAGCATGGAGCCCAGCGGGAGAAACAGCGAGTGACAATAGAGTAGCTGGGGAGAAGGCTGCAAGAAGGAGTATCACTCTCACTCACACACACACACACACACACACACACACACACACACACACACACACAGTTGTTTGTCCCTGAGCCTGGGACTGTTGGGAGGGCAGCGGCAGCAGATGGTCTGCAGTAGCTCTCATTGCGACAACAGGGAGTGAGGCACGGCCTGTTTGGCCCCGACCTGGAGACGCCACCGCCACATCCTGCGTCAGTGTCACAATCAACCTCTTTGCCGTAATTAGGGCCCAGCCCCTCTGGTTCCCTCTGACAGCAGAGAGCAGCTGGAGGACAGAGGAGGAGGAGGAGAGGTCCAATCCTCCAGACGAAGTGCAGCTGAGCCGTTCTCATGTTCCAACATGTGCACAAAACCACACATAGGTCCTCAGGTCATCTGAACGCGTTTGTATCAACTTGTGGGAAACTATAAAAGACTTCACAGACTGTTTCTCGGAACGTGCTCTGCTGCAATGACACAGTCTGTGCTCTGTAAATCTATGTTCCTGAGGCGCGCTTAGCGCACTCTCTGTGGAAACTAATTCAATATCAATCTGTCTATCAGTGCCTGGCCGCTAGCGCCACTTGAAGCAGCCGGAAAGGAGTTCAAGAAACGATGAAAAAAATATATATAAAAAGGAGGGAGTGAAAAATCTTACCAGCAAAACCTCTTGGCTGTGTTTGTTGCAAAATATGTTAAAATGTGTTTAAATAGCTGGTGTAATTTTGCAGTGTAACTACAGTTAAAATAGGAATACTTATACTAGATACATATAGACAACGTATAGACATATTAATAGCATTAGGTTAAGTTATTGTTTTGTCACATACTTTTACTTGAGACACAATGACCACGACATGTAACTCCAACCACCACCAACCCCCTGAACCAATTCTGCTAAACTACAGAGCTACAGAACTATCAGAGCTTTAGCATAAATGGGCAACAGGTGAGCTGCTCTTCTCTTTTGGAGAATTTCTTTCTGCCTGGAGATGGAAAGTGTATGACCGAAATCCACAAACACAGTGTCTACCCCTTCTCCAAGCTATGGAAGACTCATGTGGAGATATAGCAGTTGATGCTTTTCATGGCTGGATTCGCCATGCTAGGCGATAGTTCCCTGCTGCTTGGCCAGGGAAAACATTGCTTGTGATGTGGATGAGGTGCTGTGGCCAGACCAAAACAGAAGAGAGGATGCAGCATATTTTTTTTGTATTTATTTTTATTTTATTTTTTACTGTAACTGTATAAATTATTCTGTTGTTTTGTATGTAGACCACTGTACGTGCAACTTTGTGTTGGTTGGGATGTACACTGTGTACATTGTTTTTGTGGGAAAAATCAAATATATTTGTTAACGTGTATTTGGGTGTTCTGAGTATAAAAACTATAATATTTAATATACAAATATTTTACAACGCACTTATGTATGTACTGTCTGTAGTAAGTGTAACACTGAAGAAAAAAAGTCCTAAGTCATTATGATGAATGGAGAAGAAGTGTTCAACTGGTTCTAATAAAAGTCTATTCATGTGATGGTTTGTGTGTGTCATTGGAAAACAAAATACCATTTTGAGAAGAAATTACATTGTTTTGAATGTGAAGTTTCATTTTGCAGGAGAATTGAGGGGGTTTGCCCATTGTGTGTGTGTTTTTTGATTTGTGTGTAGAGTTCTGAGAGTAAACAAGTATGAGGCATGCTTTCAGAAAATGTGTGAAAAACAATTGAGAAAAACTGTAACTTCTCAACAAATTTATCCCAGTGTAGTGCAGTGTAGTTACTCCCTAACCCTTCGATATTTAGAGTCTTTTGGCCTGCAAATCGCCAAATCAGTGCTTACTTGGTAGCACACTTACAGTCTGGCCAAAATCGTGTGAAAACTACTTTAATGTTAAGTTACTTCCAGACAGCAAGGACACAGTACAAAACTAATGTAGTGAAGGAATTATGTTGATTTTGTTTCCAGGGTCAGTATGGTAGATAATGAAAAAAGATGGGTGCAAAACAGCTCAAACAGAGTTATCTTTTGACCTTAACCCCAACTTAATCCTAATCCCTAAACTATCTCTTTTTAAAGAAAAAAAAATGATGACCATCCATATGAGCTGCTTCGGAGGATTATCCTCATCATTCAACCCACAAATGCATCTCACTCACAGAGTTTTTTTTTATACTTTATTGTATATATTTATTGTGTTGATACATAGCGTTAGACCAGTTCTCACTATAAACATCTTGACAGTTTTTAAACAGTTTTTAACATGTTTTTTTTTTGTCATTGTTCACCAACATATATTTGTTCCATTTGTCTAGTCAAAACGCTGGGTTGGATTTTAATTTGAAAATCTAAAACAAACGCAACTATAACAATGATCTGGACAATCTGACAAATAAGGCCACCTTCTGTCCCCGTGACAACTGCATCAAACACATATTTACACATGTTTCTCTACATGGCAGGTCTTCTTTGAAGACAAGACGTTGACAACTAACTTTGGTAACACATCTGTTTCTGACAGGTATCCAAACCTGTCATCTGTTCTGCCAGATGCAAGACAGCACATTTCCAAAGCTACAGAGCGAAAGATGGATCGTAATCAGTCCTGAGAAGTTGGTGCATCTGAATCCACTGGTGACCTGTGCAAATGAACATCTTGTTTAACAGACGCAGACAGTCACATCAAAGTGCTGAGTCCATCATAACTGCTCCGTATTTTAGACACGCTGGGATTTTTCAAGATGAACATGCCGTATGTCGCACAGTATTAAATGACAGCAGGCATCAAGATGCAAATTTATATGTGAGGTCTCTAAATAGATTTGTATCTAATAAAAACAACATCTCTCCAATTGTTCCTTAATAAATGCACTTCGTTTTGTAAAGTGCCTTTGTAATTTTTCAAAATAAAAGGCAAATTTTGGCTTCTCAGCTCAGCCCTCCTAAAATCACTTTATATGGTTTTTCCCAATGCCATTTGGAGGAAAGATTATTACTACCTGTATTTTACTAATTGGCAACATTTCTCCCAAGCTATGAAGTGCTACATTCATACACAAGTTGAAATGAGGTGTTTTGGGAGGGTGTTTGGTTTACAAAGCACTGGAGACCTTAGTGCAGCACGTGTTGAGGTTAAAAATACACACTTGGTTTGATTAAATGTATTTATTTATATATATACTTTGTATTACTGCTGACTTTTTCAGTCTATAACTAAGATGATGATCTTTCCTGAAATATGAGGTTTTTGAATGCAACATTGTACAGATGATAGACACAGACAATATGTACTGCATGTCCCAATAAATTCTAGCCTGGTCCTACCAGACTCTCGTATATTTCATTTGTACAGAGAGCCATGGCACTCTCCATTGACAAGTGTTAACTTCCTTGAAGGTGGGTACTCTGCTGAAGAACTACTGGATCTGCCCAGAGCCACTCTGGATCTGTCATAACCAATCGCTAACGTTTGGACGTGACGTTGGCTTAGCATCGCTAGCATTCGCCTTAGCCAACTCCTTCACCATTAACGGAGCAAGCTGGAAAAATCAAACTTTTCCCGAAGCCCGTGTGGAGGAGGGCCACAACATCATGGCCACCAACAAACGTCAGCAAAGATTGTTATTGCTCAGGCTTTAACTTCTGGATATTCTGCAGCGTTGCCACAACGGACTAAATGGCTTCGCTTGCATCTCTGTGCACGACCTCAACGTCATCGTTCTCAGCCACTCCCTCTGTTCGCTGATTGGACCGCCAAAGATTTGGCCGGAGAAAACCCAAGAATACAGTAAACCCAGACGTGTACTGAAGGAACATGAAAATTGAGCAGAAGTACGTAGGAGGGCGGAGCCAGGCTAAATAAATGCTGGGGAGATGTAGGGAAGTGCAAAAACACAAGCTCAAACCACAGATCCAGACTGCGCTTCGTTTAACTACAAATTCAACATCACTCTAGTGCTCAACTCATAGAAATCAATTACAATAATGTAGGTATATCAAAATCACAATATTAAGCATCAATCAAAATGGCCACAAAATTATGGAGAATATCAATATAAATATTGCTTAACATAAATACAGAGTTGTGCCAAATCTGCCTTCAGTTAAGGAGGAGAAACGCTAATTAGATGTATAATTCTTCCAGCCAATAGGGGTGATCGCTGTTTACAACCCTTTCAATGTCGGTTTAACTAAACTTAACCAAGTTTTTGTACCTACCTAACCTTATACAGTATACCTGAATCACATCTTAGCCATAGTTATGGATTTAACTGTAGCACGGACACAATATATATTTAATGGTCTCTAAATTCAAAGTTTTTCCATAGTTAAATACTTCTGAAAAAATTTCCGTAAAATGTAAAACGTAATCTCTCTCGTTTGTCTTACACATTGCTTTGCGCTGCCTCATTCACTGAAGTGAAGACATTTCTTCTTCTTCTTTTTTTTTTAACATCACATATTTTTATTGTATTCTACTAGTGTCCCCTTATGATCCATCATGGAGTAGCTGTCTCTTTCCCTGAAGAGAGCTTAAAAGTAACCTCTCATCCTGAGGGTGATCCGACTGTCGTTTCACAAACGTTAACTCTGAAATAGAAAGCTGTTAAGTTCTGTAAGGATTTCTTCTCCCTAACTTCCAGTGGTATTACTGGTCATTTGCACTGTGCCGTACTGTATATCTTCAAATGGTTCAATCCTACTGCTCACATGTCCAATAGGTCAACAGAGGAAAACATCTCACGGGTTACAAGACCTGTGTGCGACCCAGGGTACTGGTCTCTGCAGGATATTTTATCTCGCTGAGAGACCCTCTAAGGCTGACCTCTCCTCGAATAGCTCCAATCTAAACTGGCAAATAATTTGGTAGAACATGTAACTCCAAACCCAACCTTCAAGTTATCCATTTTATTGTTCATACATACAACATATTTCACTCCTCACATATTACACAAAAAGAAAGTTATTGCACTACTCAACTGCATACTGTGCACCCAGAATGCCTTGGGCACATTGTTTCATATGGTTTGGCGGGGTGCCCAGGGGTTTTGGATTTTAATAAGAGGGTTTCAGAGATGCTGTCAAGCACATTGTTCAAACAAATTCCTTACTCATCAGCAGTCCTGCTAATGCAATACCACCTTGGAACTCTGTGAAAGATTGTAGATGTAAAGCTCTGCTCCTCTGTCGATATACAGAGATGGCTTCTTGACTTCATAGATATGGCAAGCATGGAACATTACTATTACTACTCTATACTAAACATCTTTACCCTAGTTTATCTGCACGTCCGTAAGGTCCAGCGTGGGTGGGAAGGAGGGTAGTGTGGTTCGAGTGCAAGCAAAGCAGATGCCCTTACTACTTAATGTCCGTCTGCTTGTGAATTTTATATTTCTTAATGCATAGATATTTTCATTCTTTATTTTGTGCAAAGTAGAGTATATTGTGTGTGGACATTGGACCCAAAGCTGTGGATGAGATTACTTTTGTATTGGTGTCATGTATATCTGTGTGGGATGGGACACTTAGTGGCATGACGCGTAAATAAAATATGATTTATTTAAATTTTTTAAATGATATGCCTACTTGAGATAACAAATCATTTGCCTTCTCTATGGCTTAAACTTTTTAACCTAATCTCGTAATGTAACTGTGTTTGAATCTGACTACAAAAAGTATCTAAAAAGCTTTGTATTAAAGTCAACTTGCAGTGATAGGTAATCCATCACAGTAACAAATGCATGACCTTTTGCAGGCAGGACTTTTACACGAAAAGCAAAAGTTTGACCACAAAGAGCAAAGTCATTATTTTCGAAACAGCGTGGTGGTGCTCTCTCGGGCAGTGTTGTGTTCTTTAATTGAGAGTATGTCAAAAAATCCCAAACAGCTTCATTTCATCTCTATTTATCATAAGTAATAAAGCAAAAGGATTTCATGACACACATCGATGCAGGTCATCTTGCTTCGCTCTGAAAGCTCCGCAAAATGGCCCAGACTTCCTAGTACAGAAAGTTGATATTCTAATCTACTGGGGTGTCGCCTCCTCCCATTGGTTGGTCGGGGCCAGGATCCATTGGCCCTTTGTTGGCGCGTAAGCGTGTCCACTCCAGCGCAATCCCCGGTCCAAGGTTTCTTCATCGCTATGGTTGTCTTGCAACCCCTCACCCAGTTAGAAGATGTCGGCCTGACAGGATATAGCTTCCCCCCCAGGAAACGACTACGTTCCTTTTGTTGCGGAGTCAACTGATTGACCCCCTTGACCTTCCTCTCTCCCAACCCCTACACATACTTCTGCCTCTCTTACTGAAGTCAAGAACCGATACAAGCCATTATATTTAAAGAAAGTAATTATAACTGCTTGGTTATAATATATAGTATAGAAAGTCATTATGAAAGATTGCTTTTACTCAGGGCCTTGGTGTGTCCTTGTTTTGCTGAATTTAGGCCCTTTAGCATGTAGACTTTTATTGATTTTTTTCACATTGGCCATAGGGGTGCATATTTTCTGCCAGGTTTCAGTTCAACTATACTGAACTTGACCCCAAATACACTGACCTACACAATGCACATCCAATGGACTTCTGGCACGGACAACAGGAGGAAGCTATCGCACAATTTTACTCTAGAGAGGAACGCTGGGAAAAGTAACATTTTGTGCATCTCTGAACTCAAAGAGTTACCAACGACATCCATGTTTGTCTTTCCTCTCTGACTTTCCAACACTGTGTGTGAAACCAAATAGGTTTCTGCAAAAACATGTCAGATGTCAAAGCGTCCTAGAAATGATCCCCTGCGTTCCTCACTTAACTGTGACAACAAAATGCATGCAACTAAACGTTCACTATGATTGATTAGCCTCTGAAACTAGTAGTCCTGGAAGTAATGTAATGTAAAAACACGTTGCGCGTTTTAGAAATGCAGTGATGTCAAGTGGGCATCACAAGTTATAATAATAATAATGAGCTAAAACACTGATATGGTCCTTTAATTAAATAATAATTGGAATGCGACCGCTAGAAAGTAATACCAACTGTGCATCAAATTTCAGTATAACAGTAACAACCCCTTCTACCTTCCGTATGAACTTTCTCATTAACTTCTCTCTAAATCTTCAATATATCTTCTAGTGACTTGCAGTCTGCCTTTGCTCATGTACCTGTGTCCTTCTACTGGCTGGGGCTCTATCTAGCTGAGCTCGCCCTCAGTCCCTCCCCTCCAGCACTGATGCTATCAGCTCCTGATTCACTGTAGCCGCCTCAAATCTTATAATTGATACCGAATCCCGATGCCCCGAGCAGCTGACATTCAACGCAGTCTGAAGGACAACTAGGGAAATGAGGAGCATATAATGGAATATGCCGCCAGCACAAACAGGAGGAAGAGCCACTTGTAATGTGATTTGCTCCAGCGCTTAAATATCAAGTGCAATTAAATGCCAGTGACGGCGGGATGGAGACGGGCTGCATCTGTGTCTGGAAACAAATTTGCTCCCAATCGGCAGTGACATCCTTTATATAGTCAGCTATCATTTACTGTGTGTGAGGGAAACAGCAGGTTTCTGCCCTGGCAGGTAGAAAACGGTCTCACTAGATTTTGTGAAACGAGAACAAACTCTGAGAAGAAGATGACATTTTGCGGACACAAACAACGTGGCAATTGTTCCTCCACTGTGAGAGGTGACACAGTGAATGCCTTTTAATTTGTGTAACCTTGGGCTGTCTTTAGCTATGGCGGAGTTGAAAGTTGCAGTATAAACTTCCACACTACATCTCTATCACGTTAAATGTCCAGGCCTGATAATAAATGTAAAACTCATTGTCCCCATATGTAAAAGATGAAATTATCCATGTTCTCTGGATCTGAGCACCAATTTAGTCTTTCAGGCTACCTCAGCGTTGTCCAACCATCTCCCTCCTGGGTGAACTCTCTGCACTTCATGTAAGAACACTTTTTGATAGCATTAACCCTGCCTGAGAAGATTAAATTGCTAAATTAGGGAAACGGAACAAAATTATCGATCAATCACTGGCTCTATCTTAACTAAAACACAAAGCTGGAGTGCGGAACCTTTGTCTCCTCCTCTTGCAGTGAGAGTAATTACACAAATACTGTCGAAATGCTTAAAGTGATGGTTCGGAGTAATTTCACCCTAGGGTCCTTTGCACCATGACCTCGAGCCAAACACCCCCAGAAGCTTTTCTCACCTGGGTCGAACATTGGGAGAGTTAGCGTAGAGTAGCGTTATCAGCTGAATAGCTTATTAGCGCAGGGGCTAATGGACCCACGTTTGTATCTCGTAAATGACCCCACTAATAATGCCCGAAATGATACCAAACTTCTACACTAGTACAAATAGGTTATGCACTCATAAAACGATGGATTGGAAAGTTTGTAAGTACACCAGAAGTTCATGAACACTTGCCTGCTCTCTGTTGCTTCTGCTCTCTGTTGCTGCTGCTGCTACCTGCAGTTAGACGAGTGCTTAGGGCCGTCTACAAATTACTACACCGAAAAGAGATACAACAAAAATATCTATTAATTTAATGACTAAATAAGGTAATGTCTCCAAACTTACCTCAGTTATTACTTGTCTCCTGCTAGTTAAACTACAGCACTTAGTTAAAAAAAAAAAAAGTTAAATTAAAAAATATTTTTGTTGCATCTCTTTTCGGTGTTGTAATTTGTAGACGGCCCTAAGCACTCGTCTTACAGCAGCAACAACAGAGAGCAGAAGCCAGCAGGCAAGTGTTATTTACATAAACTTCTGGTGTACTTACAAACTTTCCAATCCATCGTTTTATGAGTGCATAACCTATTTGTACTACAGTAGAAGTTTGGTATAATTTCGGGCATTATTAGTGGGGTCATTTACGAGATACAAACGTGGGTCCATTAGCCCCTGCGCTAAGCTATTCAGCTGATAACGCTACTCTACGCTAACTCTCCCAATGTTAGACCCAGCTGAAAAAAGCTTCTGGGGGGTGTTTGGCTCGAGGTCATGGTGCAAAGACCCTAGGGTGAAATTACTCCGAACCATCACTTTAAGAAAAGAAGTGGGATTCATAATAATGCACACCGCGTCACTGTGATCCCTCCCCCATCCCTTCCTGTAATACGGACTGAATTACCGTGTAACCAATCATAGAGCCTGAATAAGCAGCTACTCTTAAGAACTCTAAGTAAGCAAGGTTGCCCCCCCCTTTCAGTATAATGGAAGCAGACACTTGAATTATACTCCAGATTTTCCTGGATGAAAATGGCAATGTTGTCGTATTTTCAAATATGTCTTAGTTAATAGGAAGAAAAATGTAAACATATGCTGAACCCTATAAGCAAAAACTTGAAAACATATCCCCCTTTAGAAAGCACTTATTATAAATGAATAAAAGGGAAGAATCAGGGTTCGAGAGATTAAGATACAATGCTCATGTCATAAAATCTTATACTTCGTTTTTAGAATATTGTGACATGTTATATTCAGTGTTGTCCCTGCTTGTGTTTTGCTTGTTTCTCTGACTCCCTGGCTGTAAACTCTGTTGTTTTAGCTGATCTAGTCCTTTCCTGTCCTCTGTCCCCAGCCCCAGCAGTGAACTCTTGTCCCCCCCTACGGGAGGGGTTGTCTCTGGGCAGGGTGATACCGGGAGGGTGCACTCAGCCGAGCACCAGGCCAGCCATTTCGCTCATCTTTTTTTCATGTTCCACAAGTTGTACACTGTAGGACTCTACCTGGGAGCGAGAGAGTGGTGGGGGAGTGTATGAAATGTGTGTATGTGTGTGTGTGTGTGAGAGAGAGAGAAAGACCTTTCCACAAGGTCAGCGAACTCAGGGGGGCAGACAGAGATTAATGACAGGATCTGGCAACTCTCTTTCAATATAAAGGAAAGGGAGTACTGTCATTGTATGGATGGACAGCAGGGGAAAGGGGGAGAGAGAGGGACACAGGGAGAGACTGGGAAAGAGAGAGAGCCCTGAGGAAACCAAGCAGCAGCAGAATTGACTCTGGTAGTTTTTACTCCTCAAGATGCAGTGATTAACTAAAGTACCATCCTACTGTTAATAGCAACTCATTAACTATTAGATTAACTTTGTCCAAAACAACATTTAATCAGACAATATTAAAACATTTCATAACATATACTGATAATAAAAAAAGAAAATATATACAACAATATCTGCTTACAAAACTAAATAACAAGAAGAAAAATTACAATTAAAATAATTATTGAATTATTATTTATTTGATTAACTCAGAGCCAGAGTCCTGGGCTGGCCACTGTACGACCAGCTTCTGTAACGCAATGCATTTGCTCATTGAGGGTCTTTATTAAAAAAGTGAGATTTACCATTCCTTTAAGATAAATGACTAAACTACAGCTTCTTGATTTTAACAAATAAAAAAATAAATAAAATGGATTCATTAAAAGTAGCTACAGCTCCATTAAGTGACAGAAATCCACTTTGAATACAGGAATGCCCCAAGTCCTACAGAACAAAACTTTTATTTATTTAATTTAAACATTTATGGGGCACACTAAAAACTGAAGAATACGTCAACTGCTCGCCTCATTCGTGTTGTCAAAGTGGTAAATGTGTTTTGTAATTTGACAGGTCGCTGTCATCAAAGTCGTGGAAATATTTTCCGCAGTTGCTCGTGTTTTCCTAAATTGCAGTTTGTTGAGCTCCCCCAACAGTGTCATCTTTCTAGCCGTAACCTCTGCTATCTAAAACTTCTACACTGTTCAGCCCTCACGGTGCATTCATGTACAGTAGGTCACCGCTCGACTTTCTTTAGTATGTCGAGCTGGTGATGTTTAACCTGCTAAACCTATTTGGCTATCCACAGCCAAAACAACAGCAATGTATTACATAGATTCATAGAATTACATCTGGAACCGAACCCAGACATTCTCATTTCAATTAAATTCTCTATAGAGATTGATCTAATATCTTTGGCCATACTCCTGAAGGAGAGAACATGATGTTTATCGACAAGCAGCACAGCTGGAGAGAAGGGAATCACATCACTCCGCTGTTAAAAATTCATATAAATGATCCCTTTGGGGCAAATAACCTGCAGGTAAAACATAAGCTGTTAAATTAAAAACTTCTACATGACACCGGTGTCTCTTCCCAAAGTTGTGCTTGATCAGAGAAAGAGCAGGTCAGCGTTTTGACAGCCATCACCACAAACCTTCCAAACGCTCCTAATCATAGCCAGTGTTGCTCTCAGAATAAATACTTGCAGTTTAAATGACTAAAGTCTACGTTATCCCTTCAAGCAACGAGTTTCTTCACACACTCTCTCTACCATCCTTCAGCTTCAACAACTGCTACGAGGGTACATTCACTCATCAAACTTTCCTCAAATGACACTAGACATTGGACTCCGTGTATAGTACACATACTGCATAGTGCTCCGATAGTGCTAATAATGATAAAAGTATTGGGTGCCTGGGTAGCTCACTCGGTAGAGCGCGCGCCCATATACAGAGGCTCAGTCCTCGATGCCTCCCTCTTTCAAGTCAAAGCGGTTCTGTCAGAAATAAAGGCCTAAATATGCCCCAAAAAATTATAATAATGATGATGAAAATGCTATGATGGTTATGAAAAGTTACACTGAAGGCACTTTCACACTGGAATTTCAGTCCTGATACAGAGTGGTATACCTAAAAAATATGTATTTTTCGAAAATCGGGCACAAACCAAGAAATAAATGACGTCTGATATGGATTCCAGTTGAACTGTGGTACGGTCCAAGTGCAATCGGAGGGGATTCTGTATCACTGTTGGAAATCCAAATCATCAGGTATTCTTGACTTGTTACAGGACGGTTAATGCTGACAATAGGTTTTTCCT
The DNA here is from genome assembly GCF_004354835.1 of Perca flavescens. Lineage (NCBI taxonomy): Eukaryota > Metazoa > Chordata > Actinopteri > Perciformes > Percidae > Perca > Perca flavescens. Next base: position 37,020,571 of record NC_041331.1, read on the forward strand.
GGGAGGGTAGTGGAAGAGCGGCACCCATGTATCTGTTATTTTGCAGCCTGTATTGGGGGGTCTTGGTCCCTTCAGTTGTAATCACATCGGTCCACCTGGCCGTACATTGTTCTCCCCGTTTCCTGCGTACATCATTCTGAGTGCCAATTTGGTTTCCGGGCAACTGAGCTAAACAGCTGCATTAACTGACAAAATGATATAGTGGGCCGTGGATCAGAACAATAGTAATGCACTCTTTCTTGGGGAAGGGGAAGGGGGATGGGAGTGTGGGGGGGACTAAACATTTAAAAGCCCAGCAATGTTCAGAATCTGCATACAAACGTTTTGGACATAATCAACAACCTAAGAATGATTATGATATTCTAAGAATCTTGTTGCTATGAGGATTCCAATTGTTTAATCTCAAATTGGCATTACAGAACAGATCATGGAAACACACAATTCAACTAAATTATTCTGGAGACCTTGAAGGTGCCTCAATTAAGCAATATTACATTCAAGGGTTTTATTTAACAACTGAAGTGCCAATAATATGATTTTAAATCTAGATTTTACAACAACGGTTACCAACCAAATAAAGATTATAATCAAACTGTATTCATATTGTGGGGCAATTCGCTCTCAAAATAAAACAAATAAATTATTTCTAGTCCCTCCCTTTTAAGTCAGCCGGTCAACTTAAGCTAACGTTAGCTTTGTAGAGATCGTGGGATTTCCCAAACTGAATAAAAAGCCAAGGCATCCCCTTACACAACACATGTATATGCTGAGGTCTAGGATTATCAACTGCAAATGTATTCTGCAATCTGGTATTTGTTTTTGTGATACAGCATCTAAATTCTTTCAAATTCATCCTCATTGGACAATAATATCCACACCCAATTTCATGGTTATCTGACGAGTAGTCCTCAAGATATCTTGGACCAAAGTGTTGGACAGACGTATCAACCCACTGATGCTGAAGTCCTTCAGCATCTCACCTAGCAGGGCAAAGATGACTTTTATACAGGTACTGTAAATCTACTAGTGGTCAGTGATTTATCAGTGGTCCTGGCTTTGCCCTTGCTTCTACCTTTGTCCACTAAATAATTCCTTGATGGCTTATTTCAATCCTCAAGAGATCAGAGCCAGCTCTTTTCCATGCAGGCCGACACTGGATTGCTGTTCGACACTCCAGAGTGACATCACCCTCTTCGCTTCAATGTCACCTACAGGTGGGATACAGTATCAGGCAGACTGAGAACAGAACTTCAACCTGCTTTTCTCCGGATGATTTCAGTTCAGCAGTGTGTGTGTGTGTGTGCGTGTGTGTGTGTGCTCGTTCTCCATCACTATGATGTCATGATGAATGAGCGGCCAACAAAGTGGAGGAGAGGCGGAGAGGAAAAGCGATCTCTCCTTTGGCTTTTTATCGCTCTATTTCATCATGGAAATCACCTCATTTACTCTGAGCACTTCTCCATTCATCTCTTATTGTCACTGGCAAAACCCATTTTCTATCTGCACCAGCGCTGTGTGTGGCTGTGTGTGTGTGTGTGTGTGTGTGTGTGTGTGTGTGTGTGTGTGTGTGTGTGTGTGTGTGTCACAGAAACAGGGTAGCGGCAGCAGGCTCACTGCATGCAGTTGTGTTTGCACATGAGCAGTTGCTTTAATGAACTCCCACTGCGCCAGTGTTAACATCAGCTAACACACTTTCTACAAAGTATGTAGGAATCTATTGTTGTTTTATTTTTAACAGCCTGGTGGCTCACATTCACTTGTATAAGAAAATCTGTACTTTTTTTTTTTTTAATCAAAAACTAAAGTAGTGACTTTTTAGAAAGTACATTCGGTTTAAATTCAGAGCCACGGTTCACTTCAAGTTCACACCATTCTTATTAAATTCTTTCTTCTCTCTCCTACAGAATAATCTGCAGGGTTTACAATCATTGTTGCCCTGATCTCTCCTTCAACCATCTCATCAAACTACTGTTACTTCTTTAATTTGCCTACTGCCAGGTTAATACTGTTTTTGATGGATGTAACTTTATGTTTTGGTACAGTGAAATTCTGTATTTAGGGGGTTTCCTATGGTGATGGGACTCTAATCCCAGTCTACAGTCCAGTGTGGTGTCCTTAGTATTTCAATATGTGCACCTTTCTAAGCATCAAGACTACAATATCTGTGTATTTTGGTGGAAATGTGAGTGGTCTTTGTAGATTTTGGATATTGTAATATGGCATATGTGTTGGCATATAAGTGATGTCATTTTCTGAATTTACCAGATTGTTTTAGCTGTTCTATTATTTGCATTTACCCACTTCGTCATTATATCCACATTACTAATGATTATTTAGCAAAAATCTCATGGTGTAAATATTTAGCGAAAGCACCAATAGTCAACATTACAATATCGTTGCTGTATCGACAGAGGTATTTGGTCAAAAATATCGTGGTATTTGATTTTCTCCATATCGCCCAGCCCTATTTGTAAGTCACTTTGGTAAAAAGCATTTTCCAAATGAATATAACAGACATTGCTACTGTTGCACTGCTGTTATGCAAACTTACTATAACTACACAAGTTGCTGTGGTTAGCGCTGTAAGCATCAATGCTATATGGCCTCAGTTCTGCTGTACTGTAGCCACATACACACTATCCACATGCTTCTAAAATTAATTATATTGTCAGTGGTCATTATCCCCAAATAAACCTAATGCTCTTCTCTGATAAATGCTATTATCTTTGACATAATGTGTTTATGAGTAATACCGTACACAGTGATGTTTTAAGCTGCATTTCTAACAAGTTGTTTTAATGAACGAATTGATGCATTTCTTTTTCGCAGTGCAGCAGACGGTTTGAGCTTTATCTGCTGAGACACACAGCCTTGCCGTTTCCATTCCATGTCAAGCAAGGGAGCCTTGTCTGTGGAGGCTGTGCGAGCTGGTTAATAACATGCATACGATTAATAATTCAGAACGAGCCCTACGCGGGTCTAAACAGAAGCGTGCCAGTGTGCCGGTGCCTTCGGTGAATAGCAGGAGAGAGGAGCCATGGCTCTTGGAGTAATCCGACATGACAGCATTCACCTCGGATGATAGAGAGTGGAAGAAAACTATCAAAATGCTCATAAATATCTTACAGGGCCACTGAGGAGCTGTGGAGCAGGGGGGGCAGGGGGGCAGACCGGGTGAGGAGGCTGTCAGATGTGCCCCAGCTCTTGCTGCATAGGCAAACACGCTACTCACACGGAAGACGGGGATGATGTTGTGCGTTTATCAGTGTGCGTATGTAGCGTGGCATACGGTTACAGTAGGTGATGACTGTGGCAGATTCGGGAAAGTGGCTGTGGGAGGGAAGGTTGGCTGTACCTTGGCAGCAAAAATGGGATTTGGGGATTTTTAAGTAGCACGTCGGTATGTTTGCATGTGTGTGAATGACCACACACCAGATTGGAGCAGAATAAGAGCTGTAGACTAAAAAAATGGAAGAAAAAAAAAAAATAACGAGTACAGTTCCTGAGCTAAATCCCTCTTCCTCCTGGCGTGGGAAAAATAACACAGCTACAAAGTCTTTTGCAGCGAGTTGTAAAATGCACTCCCACAAAGAAAGCCCCGGATGAGATATTAGGAGAATACACAAGACTGGTGAGATATGAACACTTCATCCTCAGGTGTTGGTACAACAAACACCTGAAGCAAAAAAAACAAAAAAAAAACAGCCTCAGTTAAGAGTAAACTCTGCTTCCCATTCCCTTTTCTCCGTCTTGGTGTTTGACTTTATACACAGTCCTGAAATACACACACATGCCCGGTACCTATACATGCACTAATGGAGAGATGTCAAGAGTGAGGGGGGCTGTAGCTGTTGATGGACAGGCGCCCAGAGCAGTTGGAGGGTTTGGTGACTTGCTCAAGAGTTCCTTGGCAGTGCCAAAGTCCATACTTTGGTCCGTGTGGGGACTTGGACCAGCAAACCTCCGGTTCCCAACCCAACTCCCTACAGACTGAGCTACTGCCACCCCTGTTAATGTAAGTTAACCTAGGTTTAGTGTGTGACGTAAATTAAGTATGTTATGTAAATTCACCTACAGTACAGGCCAAAAGTTTGGACACACCTTCTCATTCAATGTGTTTCTTTATTTTCATGACTATTTACATTGTAGATTCTCACTGAAGGCATCACAACTATGAATGAACACATATGGAATTATGTACTTAACAAAAAAGTGTGAAATAACTGAAAACGTCTTATATTTTAGATTCCTCAAAGTAGCCACCCTTTGCTTTTTTTTGATAACTCTGCAAACCCTTGGTGTTCTCTCAATGAGCTTCATGAGGTAGTCACCTGAAATGGTTTTACCTTCAGGTGTGCCTTGTCAGGGTTAATTACTGGAATTTTTTCCCTTATTAATAAAAAAGCAAAGGGTAGCTACTTTGAAGAATCTAAAATATAAGACATGTTTTCAGTTATTTCACACTTTTTTGTTAAGTACATAATTCCAGATGTGTTCATTCATAGTTTTGATGCCTTCAGTGAGAATCTACAATGTAAATAGTCATGAAAATAAAGAAACCCATTGAATGAGAAGGTGTGTCCAAACTTTTGGCCTGTACTGTATGTACATAAGTCAATGCTGACTTTTTGTTTTCACACAGGACACGAACAGCGGTCTCTGGGTGAAAGTCCCGTGTTTCTTTGACCCACCCATCCACCCGACATCCCTTTGGGATCCTAATTTACTTTCCACTGGCATTGTTTCTGTGCTGCTGGCACGTCATTTTCACACATTGCATGCACCACCACGTAATGCGGTAATAAGAGGTCATGGTCATTTCACTGTTTTTCTGTGAGATCAGGATGTGGTGAAAATATACAGTAGATCCTTAGAGTAATGTTTGCCCACCTGAAGAATGTAAGTCCAATACTCACTCTCTTCTTTTAGCTCCAGTCTGGTCTCCACCAACTCCTGAGAAAAATGTCTGGCTCTTTAGCTGATATTCCGCTCACTTCACCAGCTAGTTGCCCACTTTGTCTGTTTTTATACTGTGGGTTTACCACAGTTTGTTGGCTGAGAAAAGCTGCCGGCTACAACTGGAAACATTGATGATGTGAGACTGAACCACAAAACAATGAGCTAAGACAGGATACAACAAGGCTTGGCAAAGCATCAGAGCTGGATACTAATTGTTTTCTGAGTTCATGAGCAACCTTTTTTCACATTTCACATAAATTCAGTGTTAATGGGAAAGAATACTGATTAGCGGAGCTTTAATTATACAAAGTGTCTTTTGGGGAGAAATTCCAAAATATCAAAACCATGCCTGCTCACCAGAAAACTCCTTTACACTCCTAAAGGACAAAATAAAAGCAAAGGGTAAGAATAAAGAACACCCTGTCCAATCAGTATCCTCGGCACTAATCCCAGTGTCTTTCAGGTCTTTTCCTGAACCATGTTAGGATTCCACATTTTGGGAGCGTGTCTTGTACCTTAATAGAATGGTCTTTTGGACTTTGATGCAACATCTCAAAGGATTAAACACCTCCCAGTGGAGGGGAGCACTCCTTTCTCTTTAAATCTCTCCCCTGCAAGGCCCAGACCAACCAGACACATTATTGATCACAGGAGGCTCCCCCCTCAGCCAACAGCCTCATTTAGACCAGCTTTATTGTTTCCAGATAAAACACCCGACAACATCCTCCCGCTGACTGAATTTAATGCATGCTGCTACCTTTAAAGCTCACGACTCTCACTCCATTTCTCTCATCATTGTACGTGATCTCCATTGATAAATCCATTGGAAAAAGCACTAGCATCAGCTCCTACCTGGCAATTATCAAATTTGGGCTTTTTCTTTAGTATCCCATAACTCCAGTTGGTTATCGGCACATAACCTTACAGTGCAAACAGGAAGTGGACTAGGATCTAATTAGGCCTGCACGATAAATCATTATAAAATCGCAATCTCGATTCACCCCTGTTCAGGATTTAACTTTTAAAAGTGACTTATTTTTTTACATTAACATGTTTTAATTATGTAAAGACATGTTCAAGGAGTTCAGATAGAGCCTGTATCAGGGCCATATTCAGTTAAATGTGTTATATGTAACTATTTTTGGTAGCCTACTGTACTTCAATGGCCAGTATGTACTTTATTTTTCTTTATACATTGAAGCCTCTATGTTTACAGGCTTGTGGTGATGCGCAATGTGCTATAGGTGCTAAAAAGAAATTCTATGTTTGGTACATGCAATTTGTTTGGTTTTGTCATAGTTCATGTGTGCAATAAACATTACACTTTGTTTGAAAAAAATCGTGGCAGAGAATCATGATATCAATTCTAAGCTAAAAAATCGTGATTCATATTTTTCATGACTAATTCAGCATGACTTTCCATGGTGCAGATTAGCAAAATGCAAACAACTTCAGGCTAAATAAACAGGGCTGAGATGTAGCTCAAAGCTAATTTACTGACTACACTAGACTAGGTTTTTAACTCGAGGCTAAAGACACGTTTACTTAATGGCCTTTTTAACACACACAATCTCTCTTGTTGATGCGTTTTATTTCTACATTATAATTTGAATGTTCTTTTATACAGCACCTTAGAGCTCTTTTGTACAGAACTTTGGTCACCTTAAGCTGTGTTTAAATGTGCTCTAGAAATAAACTTTACTTACTACACTTCCTGTTTGAATCACCTAAAGCATAATGGAAACTGTAGCTGCACAACTCCAAACATGCCTTTCCCAAAAAGGAAAACAGAGGTGATCAAATTCATGAAAACTGTGTTTCCATACATTTTTACCAGAGTAAACCATGTAGACACAATGTTCTTATATCTTAGTTAAACCCTTAAGAAACTTTAGACACAGTTATAATAAACAATTTCAGATTGTTTCATAAAAAAAAAAGTGTCCTAACGTTCCGTTTATCCTTAAAGTAACCCCCGATGGTGCTCAATTACCAATTTTTTTTTTTTCTTATTCTAGCTTACTACAGTATCTGCACAGGCATCTACAGTGCGGTTAATGATAGGGAAATATCATGGTTATGCAACTACAACACTTGGTTAAGGTTAGCTAGACATTGTGATTACAGATAATAAAAAGCTAAACATTATTGCAGGTTTAGGATGGGATGCAGAAGCACGGACACTTCCAACTGCCATCCCAACCTCCACTTATTTTCTTCCTCACTACATAAGACATCCTGCATTTGCGCTAAATGGGTGGCACTGGACAAACACCACACGGAGCAAAATCCAATCCAATATGAATTATTTTGGATATTGAGGTAGACTATGCCATACGCCTTTTCATAAAGGGAGTGAAAAGCAAAAAAAAAAAAAAAAAAAAAACAGCCTAGGGTTTGAGACCTGATACACTAAAGATAGTCTTGGATAAGAAACTGCAGCCAACATTTCCATTGTAATAAGGGCAATATATCCCCATTATCACATGTCCTCTTGGATTCTAAAAATGATAATTAGACTCTTTAACTTTGCAGCTCCAGCAGCTCCTCATTAGACCCTCAATTAATGTTTCAATCACTTACATTTATCCAACTTCTAATGCAGTGTCATTTATATTCTCCATTTAAAGCTCTACTATTTCTAAATTCACTATTTAGTAGTAAGGTTTTAGGAAGTGGTTTAGTACTTTTTAGTTCTGCTTAAAATAATGTAGTATTATTATGTATCCTTGACAGGAGTCTCTTTATATGTGATGAATATGAATCCCCTCCTCTTCCCTGTCCTTGGATCTTGTGGAAGCTCCTAACCTCTCCAAAGGATCCAAAGTACTCCTGAATGACTTCCTTTGAGGTGTCCGGGTTAAGGCCTCCCACAAAGATCTTGACTGGATCCTTCTTCATGGCCATGGCTTTCTTTGGGTCGATCACTCTGCCATCGAGCCTGTGCTCCTTCTGTCCAAGAACCTTTTCTACACTGGCTGCGTCTTTAAAGAGAATGAAGCCAAAGCCTCTTGACCGGCCTGTCCGCTGGTCCATCTTCATGGTGCAATCTGTCACCTCGCCAAATGTAGTGAAGTAATCTTTAAGATCCTTCTTACTCGTTTCCCAGCTGAGACCACCAACAAACATTTTCCCTGCATCCTCCTTGCAAGAGGCAGAGCGGGTAACAGCACAACCTGGAAAAACCTCCGGAGAGACACAGTTGCAATCTGGAGATACCTTTACAGGGAGTACTGAAACTTGCTTCTTAAAGATGTTAATTTTGCCATCCGCCCACACCTTACTACCTGTCAATTCATTCCCCAAAATCATATGGACTCCCTCTACTGGCAACTAACCCCAACGGCTACATCACCCTCGACCAAACCACATTTAAGGTTAATATCATGTAC